>NC_062279.1:189409916-189712947 GCF_902655055.1 Lutra lutra
TGCATTTTAATTTTAAATTCCTCAACTTAGAGCATTTATCACTTTTATTTTTCAAAACAATGAATGACAACATATTTCTCTGCATAGACAATTGGAAGATAATTTTTTTCTTTATGGATATGAAAGCTTTTGTTATTTATTGCTTTAGTTAGCATAATAAAGACAATTATTTATATTTTAATGCCTAAATGAGATGGATTATGCATGACAATAATTGCCAATTGAACAATAACTGCAAAACACAGTTTTTATTCTCTTAAGGAAATGATCTACTCTAATTCTTATAACTCTTTTCATAGAACAAAGAATATACAGCATTCTGATAGTTTACTGACCTTTGCTTTTTCTCCAGAAATCTAAAATATCAGCCAAATAGCCATTAAAAGTAAACATGTTGAGGTAACCAATGGTAGCAAGCTTCTCTTTATCTAACCATTCATTTATTCATTCATTATTCACATGTGCCAGGTCACGTAGGAATATTTTTGGTAAGTGTAATGTATAGGTGCTCAGTGTTTGGGGGTGCAAAATCTAGGAAAACCCACATCTCAAAAATTTAAGTAATTTATCAAATATTTACACTGAAGCAGATTTTTTTTTTCCTGAAGCAGTTCTGGAAAAATTATAAATATAAAGACCACTATCAACAGAAGAGGAAAACAGAGGTTATTTTTAAAAAATAAAAGAAAAAATATCAACTTTAATTTTTAACCCTGTCATTTTAAAAAATACACATGTGTACGCTATTTGAGATAAACATATCAGCTCCTGCAGCAATTTTTAAGTAATTTACAGTTTCAATTAGCTTTAAAATTTCTGGGTCAAAAGACTCTGTGATTATTAGGTAGTGTAAAATATTTTATCTATCCTTATAACTTAATCTTTGGTCTTCTTAACTGAGTATATATCCTCACTTTGTGAAACTGAAATTAGGCTGAAGGAAATGTATTAGAAGTAAAATGAGGGAAAGGGAGGATGATGTATCACAAAAATGACAAAAAGATGAGAACTCAAATTTAGAAACACATAAGGTTCAAGGCAACTACAGGGTTTAGAAGGAATAACTGTATTAATGGCTCTGTGGCCACCAGTACACCATCCAGATACTGTAACAATTTTTTTTAATAATTTCTCTTATTTTCGTGTGTATGTTCCAAATTTCATTGTTTATGCACCATACCCAGTGCTCCATGCAATACGTGCCCTCCTTAATACCCACCATCAGGCCCACTCAACCCTCCACCCCCCCCTCCAAAACCCTCAGTTTGTTCCTCAGAGTGCACAATCTCTCATGGTTTGTCTCCCCCTCTGATTTCCCCCAACTCACTCCTCTCCATCTCCCGATGTCCTCCATGTTATTCCTTATGCTCCACAAGTAAATGAAACCATATGATAATTGACTCTCTCTGCTTGTCTTATTTCACTCAAAATCTCCTCTAGTCTTGTCCATGTTGATACAAAAGTTGGGTATTCATCTTTTCTGATGGAGGAATAATACTCCATTGCATATAGGACCATATCTTCTTTATCTATTCATCCATTGAAGGTCATGTGTGGTTCTTTCCACAGTTTGGCGACTGTGGCCATTGTTGCTATGAACATTGGGGTACAGATGACCCTTTTTCACTACATCTGTATCTAAATACCCACTAGTGCAATTGCAGTGTCATAGGGTAGCTCTATTTTTAATTTCTTAAGGAATCTCCACACTGTTTTCCAAAGTAGCTACACCAACAGTGTAAGAGGGTTCCCCTTTCTCCACATCCTCTCCAACACTTGTTGTTTACTGTCTTGTTGATTTTGGCCATTCTAACTAGCGTAAGGTGGTATCTCAATGTGGTTTTGATCTGAATCTCCCTGATGGCTAATGATGATGAAGATTTTTTCATGTGTCTGCTAGCCATTTGTATGTCTTCTTTGGAGAAGTGTCTGTTCATGTCTTCTGCCCACTTTTTGATGTGATTATTATTTGTGTCTGTTGAGTTTGAGGAGTTCTTTATAGATCTGGGATATCAGCCCTTTATTGTGGTGTCATTGGCGAATATCTTCTCCCATTCCGTGGGTTGCTTCTTTCTTTTGTTGATTAATTCCTTTGCTGTACAGAAATGTTTGATATTGATGAAGTTCCAAAAGTTCATTTTCACTTTTGTTTCCATTGCCTTTGGATACATGTCTTGAAAAGAGTTGCTGTGGCAGAAGTCAAAGAGGTTACTACCTATGATCTCCTCTAGGATTTTGATAGATTCCTGCCTCACATTGAGGCATTTTGTCCACTTCGAGTTTATCTTTGTGTATGGTGTAAGAGAATGGTCATGTTTCATTCTTCTATAATAGCTGTCCAATTTTCCCAGCACTATTTATTAAAGAGACTGTCTTTTTTTTCCCACTTGTTGAAGATTATCTGACCATAGAGTTGAGGGTCCATATCTGGGCTCTCTACTCTGTTCCACTGATCTATGTGTCTGTTTTTGTGCCAGTACCATGCTGTCTTGGTGATCACAACTTTGTAGTAAAGATTGAAATCAGGCAACATGATTTCCCCAGTTTTCTTTTTCTTTTTCAATATTTCCTTAGCAATTCAGGGTCTCTTCTGGTTCCGTACAAATTTTAGGACTGTTTGTTCCAGCTCTTTGATTTATCTAGGCAGTATAGACATTTTAACAACGTTTATTCTCACAATCCATGATCATGGAATGCTCTTCGATCTTTCTGTGTCTTCTTCAATTTCTTTCATAAGTGTTCTGTAGTTCCTTGAGTACAGATCGTTTACCTCTTTGGTTAGGTTTATTCCCAGGTATCTTAGGGTTCTTGGTGCTATAGTAAATGGAATCAATTCTTTCATTTCCCTTTTATATTTTCATTGTTAGTGTATAAGAAAGCAACTGATTTCTGTACATTGATTTTGTGTCCTGCCGCATTAGTGAACTGCTGTATGAGTTCTAGTAGTTTGAGGGTGGAGTCTTTTAGGTTTTTCATATAAGGTATCATGTCATCTACAAGGAGAGAGAGTTTGACTTCTTCATTCCCAATTTCAATACCTTTTACTTCTTTTTGTTGTCTGATTATTGTTGCTCGGACTTCTAGTACTATGTTGAACAAGAGTGGTGACAGTGGGCATCTTTGTCATGTTCCTGACCTCAAAGGGAAGGCTGTCCCTCCCGATTCCCCATTGAGGATGATATTCGCTGTGGGTTTTTCATGGATAGATTTTACGAATTTGAGGAAAGTTCCTTCTCTTCCTATATTTTGAATCATTTTAATCAGGGACAGATGCAGTATCTTGTCAAATGATTTTACTGCATCAATTGACAGGACCATGTGGTTCTTCTCTCTTCTCTTATTGATTTGTTCTATCACATTGATTGATTTGCGAATGTTGAACTACCCTTACACCCCATGGATAAATCTAACCTGGTGATGGTGAATAATCTTTTTGATGTAATTTGGATCCTATTAACTAAGATCTTGTTGAGAATTTTAACATCCATATTCAACAGGGATATTGGTCTGAAATTCTCCTTTTTGATGGAGTCTTTTCCTGGTTTGGGGATCAGGGTAATGCTGGCATGATAAAAAGATTCTGGAAGTCTTCTTTCTGTTTCTACTTTTCAAAACAGCTTCAGGAGAATAGGTATTATTTCTTTTTTGAATGTTTGATAGAATTCTCCAGGGAATCCATCAGGTCCTGGGCTCTTGGTTTTTGGGAGGTTTTTGATCACTGCTTCAATCTCATTACTAGATATTGATTTGTTCAGGTTGTCATTTTCTTCCTGATTCAATTTTGGAAGTTTATAGGTTTTCAGGAATGCATCCTTTCATCTAGGTTGTTTAACTTATTGGCATATAACTGTTGATAATAATTTCTGATGATTGTTTCTATTTCCATGGTGTTCGTTGTGATCTCTCCCTTTTCATTCATAATTTTATTGATTTAGGTCCTCTCTCTTTTCTTTTGGAGTAGCTTGGCCAGTGGTTTATCAATCTTATTGATTCTTTCAAAAAACCAGCTTCTACTTCCATTGATGTGTTCTACTATATCTCTAGCTTCTATCTCATTAATCTCTGCTCTAATCTTGATTATTTCCCTTCTTGTGTGTGGGGTTGGCTTAATTCTCTTGTTCTTGTTGTTGTTGTTGTTCTTTTGTTGTTGATTCTCTTGTTCTTAACGTGTAAAGAGAGCTGGTGTATTCTGGATTTTTCAATTTTTTGAGGGAGGTTTGGATGGCTATGTATTTCTCTCTTAGGACTGCCTTTGCCATATCTCATAGGTTTTATACCAATGTGTCTTCATTCTCATTTGTTTCCATGAATTGTTTAAGTTCTTTGATTTCTTGGTTGATTCAAACATTTTTAAGCAGGGTGGTCTTTATCTTCCAAGTGTTTTAATTCCCTCCAAATTTTTTCTTGTGGTTGAGTTTCAGTTTCAAGGCATTGTGGTCTGAGAATATGCATGGAATAATCTCAATCTTTTGGTATAGGTTGAGCCCTGATTTGTGACCTAATATGTGGTCTACTCTGGAGAAAGTTCCATGTGCACTGGAGAAGAATGAATATTCTGTTGTTTTAGGGTGAAATGTTCTGTATATATTTATGAGGCCCATCTGGTCCAATGTGTCATTCAATGCTCTTGTTTCTTTATGATTTTCTGCTTGGATCACTGTCTATTACTGAGAGTGGTGTGTTAAGATCCCCTATTATTAATGTATTCATATCAATATGACTCTTTATCTTGATTAAGAGTTGTTTTATGTAGTTGGCTGCTCCCATATGGAGACATAAATATTTACAATTATTAGATCTCCTTGGTGGATAGACCCTTTAAGAATGATGTAGTGTCACTATATCATACTTAAAGGATCTGTCCAACAAGAAGATCTAACAATTTTAAATATCTATGCCCCTAACGTGGAAGCAGCCAAATATATAAACCAATTAATAACAAAATCAAAGAAACACATCAACAATAATACAATAATTGTAGGGGACTTTAACACTCCCCTCACTGAAATGGACAGATTATCCAAGCAAAAGATCAACAAGGAAATAAAGGCCTTAAATGTGCTCAGCATAGAGTCTGCTTAAATTCCCCTCTCCCTTTCTCTCTACCATCTAAATCAGAGAAGTAAAATCTTAAAAAAAAAAAAAAGTAATATTGGTATGCATGATATTACCTGACCCACACAGAAAAGGGTAAGGTGAGGTAGCAATGGAATGGACAATGAGATTTGCTGTATTGCTGAGACCTGGGCAAGTTTACCAACCAAGAAGCAGCAGTGGCACTTGAGAGTAACTAGAAAAGTTTCCAGTAGAATATCACTCTCAGTGTATACTGTGGAAAGATGTGATATAGAACCAAGGGCTAGGCAGCAGACAACCAGGACACAGGTACTTACAGTAATATGTGTCAGAGAGCAACAATTTTCAGACATATCCTATAACCCTTTATTGAGAGATTACTCATATTTTGGGCATTGAGTTAAAATAGTTTTACATAAACTACCCTTAAGCCTCAAAACCATTCTACGTGATCAGTTGTATTATTTCCCCAATTTCCAAGTTAAAAAAAAAAAAATGAATAGTCAATTATCTTCCCAAAATGAAAGACTATGTGATACAACTGGGATTTGAATGGACTATAAAGCTATTCTTGAAACCCTTCATGCTGCCCCATCAAGCACTACTTCTGGAGTTGTTTTCTGCTGAAACACACTTTTTGGACAGCTTTTTGATGAGATGAAACAGAATCTTTTAAAGGGTCATAACTTCCGACAGAGTAATTCTAAATCTAAGAATTCATTGCATGGAAATGATAAAGACTATATACAGGATTATATATAAGGTTATCATCATAGTCGTTTTTACAATAGTAAAGTGCTAGGAAAAAACTGAACTTCAGAACTAGAGGATTAGCTAAATAAATTATTTTATATTCAAAGAATGAAACACAATGCTTCCACTTAAAAATGATGTTTTATAAATTGCTTAATTGTATGATAAAATGTTCATAGTTAAATTAAAAAAGGAAGATACTAAAAGTTTATGTTCACTATCATCTTATTGAATATATGGATATAATGTTTGAAATAGAATATACCAGAATTATTACTTCCATAGGGTTAGATTCTAAAAAATTAAAAATTTAGTATGTTTTCTTCAATTTTCAGTTTTTTTTAAGATTTTATTTATTTATTTGACAGACAGAGATCACAAGTAGGCAGAGAGGCAGGCAGAGAGAGAGAGAGGGAAGCAGGCTCCCTGCTGAGCAGAGAGCCCGATGCGGGACTCGATCCCAGGACCCCGAGATCATGACCTGAGCCGGAGGCAGCGGCCCAACCCACTGAGCCACCCAGGCGCCCAATTTTCAGTTTTATATGACATTATGTTCAGTTATTAAATAAATGAATAAGTAAGAAACTATTCCTATGTATTCATACTTCATATTTTATTGAATTAGGTAGATATATACAGAAAAATATTCAATATAATGTGAAGACTTAAGATGTTCACAGGCTAGTGGCTTTCCACCCTCAATATCTAGAGAGATGAGCAAATATTAAAAATCAAGCAAATGAATAAAGAATAACATTCACATTCCCCAAATGCTGCTTGTATTAATTTCTTTGGGATGCTATAAAGGATTACCACAAAGGGTGCCTGAGTAGCTCAGTTGGTTGTATGTCCAACTCTTGGTTTTGGCTCAGGTCATGATCTTAGGGTTGTGAGATCAAGTCCTGAGTCAGGCTCCACATTCAGTGAGGAATCTGCTTGAGAGTCTCTCACTCTCTCTCTGCCCCTCCCCCTGCTCATGTTTTCTCTCTCTCTCGAATAAATAAATCTTAAAAAAAGAAAAACCACAAGCTCAGTGGCTTAAAACAACAATTTTCTCACAGTTGTAAAGGTCAGAATTCTTCAATCAAGGTGTCTAGGTGCTTAGGTCCTACTGAGGACTCCAGGGGAAAATCCTTCCATGCCTCTCTCAGCGTCAGGTAATTCCAGGCATATTTCAGTTTGGTACTGCATAACTCCAGTCTCTGCTCTATCTTCACATGGTTTCCTGTCCTGCATATCTCTGTGCCCCAAATCTCCCTTCCTTTCTCTTATAAAAAAGATCATTAGAGTTGGGCCCACTCTAAATCCAGGATTATATCATTTCAAAATTGGCAATTCAGTTGCTACTACAAAAGATCTATTTCTCTTTTTTTAAACATTTTTTTTTAAATTTCTTAATGTGACAGAGAGAGATCATAAGTAGGCAGAGAGGCAGGCAGAGAGGAGGGGGAAGCAGGCTCTCTGTTGAGCAGGGAGCCTGATGTGGAGCTCAATCCCAGAACCTTGAGATCATGACCTGAGCTAAAGGCATAGTCTTAACCCACTGAGCCCCCAGGCACCCCTAAAAGATCTATTTCTAAATAATTTCACATTCATAGCTACAGGGGTTAGGACTTGAACATATTTTCAGGGACCACTATTCTATTCTGCATTAGGGTCTGCATTGGCTATAAGCAGCATATGTCTGTCTAACTCCCCTCACTTTGTACAAGTGTTTACTAACACATTAAGTTTTTTCATGTCCATCCCATTTAACCTGGCAACTCCCACCTTGTGTTTACTCTCATCACCCTATCTTGAATCATAACAAACAAATTTTATAATACATAACTTACATATGTATCATGTTGGTTACACAAGCACACATGTGTGTAAATACCATTAAAGCAGATATTTTGATCATTTTCTCTATGGACTTTAAACAAACAACTAGAATATTTAAGTTGGTCAATAAATATTACTTAAATTAATGGAAAGTCGTATTATTCCTCTCCTCTTAGCCATCTAATAGCACCCCATTTCACTCAGAATGAGACATTTACACTCAAACTATAATATTTTTATTATGGACTATAACATAAAATCTATGAAACATAAATGTACATCTTAAATAATATATAAAACTAATTCATGTAACCATTATTTAGTTAAGGAAATAGAATATTGCCAATACCCCTAGAAAGCTCCCATGTGTGTTTTCCTGGTCATAATTTCTTTCTTCTTTCATAGAGGTTACCTCAGCTCTGATATCTGTGATAATTACTTTTATGTTTTTCTTTATACCACTTGTGTAATTATGTATCAATAAACAAAATTTAGTGCTTTTTAAAAACGTATGTAAATTTGTACATTCACACCACCCACATGCTGTTTTGTTTTGCTCTTTTTCTGGCTTTGGGTGGCTAAATCATGTTTCTAAATTTTATCTATATTGAGGCTAGATATACATATTATTTTCTCTAACTTCTCTTACTGTAGCTATAACATTGTATAGATATAACACAATTTATTAATCCATACTCCTACCAAACACTTGGTTTGTTTCCAGCTGGGGTAATTGTGAATAATGCTGTTATAAATATTCTATACATTTAACTTGCTACACATAAGCATGCAATACTATAGATTATATAACAAAGTATTAAATTAACCATATTCAACTAGAGATATTCAATTTGAGGAAATGAGCCCAACTGTTTTGCAAATAAAAATTATCATTCTCTACTCCAACAGCATTATATCAATCCACATTTTCTCTAACACTTGGCTTTGTTAGACATTTAATGTTTGTGAGTATGGAGTGGTATCTAACATTCTGATTTTAATGTTCATTCCCCTAATTACAAGTGAAGCTAAGCACTTTTTATATGCTATTTGATATTTGGATTTTCCCCATTATGAAATGCTCTTTTAAGAAATTTTCCCATTTTTCTACTGCATGACTTGTTTTTAATTGATTTATAGCTGTATTTATATATTCTGAATATGAGCCTTTGTTGGTTTATGGGTCACAATTATTAGACTCAACACTCATTTTTCATTGATATTGATGTTCTCTTTTGTTGACTAGAAGTCCTTAATTTTAATGTGGTCAGATTTATCAGTCATTGACTTTATATTTCATGTCTTTTGTGTCTTTTTTTTTTTAAGATTTTATTTATTTATTCGACAAACAGAGATCACAAGTAGGCAGAAAAGCAGGCAGAGAGAGGAGGAAGCAGGCTCCCCACTGAGCAGAGAACCTGATGCGATGTGGGGATTGATCCCAGGACTCTGGGATCATGACCTGAGCTGAAGGCAGAGGCTTTAACCCACTGAGCCACCCAGGCGCCCCTCCTTTGTGTCTTTTTAAAAAAAAATTATTTGCTGTACTAACATCATGAAGATATTTGTCTGTGTTTTTCTTTTTCTTTTTTTTAGAGAGAGTGTGTTGGTGGGGAGGGGCGGGGGGAAAATCATTAGTGGTCTCTATGCCCAGTGTAGAGTTCTACATAGGGCTTGATCTCACAATAGTGACCTGAGCTGAAACCAAGAGTCTTACGCTTAACCAACTGAGCAACCCAGGTGCCCCACCTGTGTTTTCTTTTATGTATGGCCTTGAATAAAAGAATTCAGAATACTCATATTCTGAATATGAGTCTTTCTTGGTTTATAGGTCACAATTATTTGACTCAACACTTGCTTTTCTTTGATTTTAATATTCTCTTTTGATGAATAGAAGTTCTTAATTTTAATATGGCCAGATTTATCAGTCACTGACTTTATTAAAAGTTGATCAGAAAAAAAAAAGTTGATCAGATGATTTGAAATGCATAATTGTAGCAGCTTGATAAAGGGATCTGTGTCAAAACAGGAAGTCTTGGAGTAGGGATAGAGATGAACACATAGTAATTGGTAGGAGGGTTCAAGGAAATGAACCTGATTAAAGACTTTAACATTAGATTGAAAAGAGGAGCACACTTGAGGCTCTTTGATATTAACTTATGCCATGTATGGCCTCTGAGTAAGCAGTTACTAGTGATTGAAAAAGCTGTTGTGAAATTGGGTTATGTGCATAGCAATTTTACAAAAGAGTCTCCCTCATGTTGTTATTAACTACTTTTATGTAATATAGTCATACAACAAATCAAAGATAAATGTGGTATGAGTCATAAAACATAAATATGATGGAAATAGTTATCTTTAGAAATTTCAGGGTTTCTTTTCAATTTAGAAGTGAGTGACTCTCCAGTCATCAATAAAATAGCACTAAAGCTCAATCTATGAAAAGTAATTGATATTATGTAATGGATATTTTTTCTTGGTGTTTGAAAAGCTTACTTGGGGACTGGTCTAATACAAATACTGCCAGGTTAACTTTAGTATACATCTTAAAGCAGAATGAAACAGACATATTCAACTCCACATTTGTAAAAATATCTTAAGGGATTAAAACAATCAAACTTATAGAATTTTTTAAGAAATTGAATGCCTTTTTCTTTGCTTATTCTCTGACAGACCTTAAGTGAGACTGCCCTTGGAAGACTGGTTCCATATGGAATGCAAACATCTCAGCACAAACATTCATGTGAGTTAGAAACATCTAATACCAACTGTGTGCAGTGTCACTATTGACCAAAATGCTACTGGATGCCTTTGAAATAACCACTTAAGGAGTGCTTGTGTGGCTCCGTGGGTTAAAACCTCTGCCTTTGGCTCAGGTCCTGATCTCAGGGTCCTGGGATCAAGCCCCATGTTGGGCTCTCTGCTCAGTGGGGAACCTGCTTCCCTGTCTCTCTCTGCCTGTCTCACTGCCTACTTTTGATCTCTCTCTCAAATAAACAAATAATCTTAAAAAAAAGAAATAACCACTTAAATTCTTTTTTCCCCAAGAAGCACATATAGAGCTGTATAATTTTCATATTGATCTGATATGTAAGTATAGGTCTGATATAGATCTGATATATAGACTTTAATCTGATATATAGACTACACCATAACAAATTTCTAAAAATACTATTTTGATTATAAAAAACTTCATTTGACTGTAAGTAAAGATATGCCTTTTTTTAATACAGAAGTGTGGTACTCATGTGTAGTATAATATGGAGACATAAACACATGTAAATTTTGATTAAATATGGAAGCAGTAAGATACAAATTTAGTTAGCAATGATGTTCAGACTATTGTAGATACTTTATAAAACATGTCAGCAAATCAGTCAATCTTATAGGTGACAAATATGATGAATTATAAACATGTTTACATTCTACTTTACTATTTTAGAGATTCATATAATATTTCAAAGTTTCTCATGTATTTCTTTAACTCTGTAAAAAATATTTTCATTTGTTTTTATGGATTTAAAGTAATCAACACACAATTTATTTTTAAGATACTCAAGGTTAAGAAGACTTAACCAAGAAAGGATACTGGAAACCCTTTCTCTATTTCTCTCCTTCTCAACCCTAATCTTCAGTGTAGTCAATTGTTGCATGTAGGTGACAATCTCTCTTAAATTATGATCCTGGTGTCACCACAGACATATTCCTTGCAAGTATGACAGAAGGTTTTCTTCTCTTTCTAGGTAGTAGAAATTTTAATGAATAGCTATTCTTCAGCATGAAGGGCTTTTAAAGTTAAGAGAGTAATGGACCTGCTGATAATCTTGTTTCTTCCAATAGTTTAGATGGATGGGATTTAGAGGGAAAGTACACCCTTTGTCTGGCTTATCAAGGTAAGCCAGCTTACTGAATTCTCACAATACATTAAATTTTGTGCCGTGACTCTTTTCATTCACATGGATTTTCATCATTCATCTCATTTTTATCTCTCGAATTCTGAGAAAAAAAATGAAAATAAAGTTTTTTGATAAATCTTGATTAACTACAAATACTATTTAAATATAGCTTTGGCATAGTTGTGAATGAAACAAAAGTAATTTATGTATGTGCACATACTTATTCTAAGTAGATTTTGTGCTGATTTCTGAAAACTAATGTCTCCACTGTTATATTTCAAAATGAGTATATTTTCAGATGTACTTGATAAAGAAAGTGATTTTCTAAAGGCTTTAAAAATAAAGATTCATCTAATGGAGTTTTGATTTTAAAGAGTGCATATATATTATATTCTTAAAAGTCTTTTTACTGAGTCCCCATGGGATATTAATGCCCACGTTTTAGTATGTTTCTTGTCGAGCTTAATGTACCAAAGGCAAAACTAAGTGCATTGAATTTTGTAATATGTGTGTGTATTTGTGTGTGTGTGTGTGTGCGTGCGCATGTGTCTATACAAGATAGCAGTCCTTTAAGGGAAAAACATGAAATGTAAGTCTATAAAACTTTATTTTTAGACTTTTGTTGCTTTTTACTGCTTTTCTATTAAAGTTAATTATAGTAGTGTAAGAAAACTTGTACTTCAAACACATCACTTTTTTCAAGCTCCCTAATATGACTAAATATTCTACTAAAATTGTATTTTGCATAATTACGGATAAACTTGAGTCCAATACTTATGGAAAAAAAGATTTAGTTCTAAAATAACATGGACCAAGACCAACCATTCATATTTAAGTGAGAGAAAAATGAGAGAAACATGATCTCTGTGCAATTTGAGATCTTAAATAAGTATTCTTCTGCATCCTAGATCATATCCTAAATAAGTTTTAACAAAATATGGACATTTAAAAACATTTGCAGGCTTGAGTTGTATAATGAATATTTGCTCCAATTCATTGTTATTTCTTCTATTAATAGATTTGGCAAAATATGTAATTGATTATGATGATCATGTAAAAATTCTGAATTAACAGTTTTGTTCCAGGTAATTGATGACCATTTTCAAAAAATATTATTTCTAGAGCACATAGAACTTTTTCTTGACCTCTTATTTCTAAATGAGAAGACAGAAATGATATAAACTACAAAATCATATGTATATCAGCAATGGAAATCTAAGATGGTTTTCAAATGTTTGAAAACTGGAGAGTTTTGCTTGAGACAAAATGCTCGTTGCTGAAATGCAGTGTTTCAGAGCCATTCCATTCAGGGCACATACTGACTGAATCCTGGGTCAGAGGGGAAAAACGCTATAGAGGAATTTATTGGAGTGACTGGCAACAAACAAACAAATTGACTATATGGATAAGAGTAATATTGTAATGTCGTAGGGTGGCTGTGTGAGATAATGCCCTTGTTCTTAAGAATTACACAATTTTAGGGGTAAAGAAACATATCTGAAATATACTTTCGGGTATTTCAGAAAAAAACCTAAGGTGGATTATGTGTCTGTATCTAAATGAAAATCTATATTACTACATTTCTCTAAATCTGTATCATCTATACATATGCCATATCTCTACTCATATCTGTATGTCTGTATCTATCCATGGAGAAGGAGAGTGTGAGAAATATACTAAGGATATTCTTCTATCTCTCTTCTAATAGTCAAATATTCTATGCTATTTATTTCCTTGTTACTCCTCCAAAAACATTATTTTTTCTTCTTCGATCTCCTCCTTGAGAGACTGACATGTTTGGACCATGTCATCAAGGCCCCCATAATCTCTGGATTCCATTTGGGTTCCACCAGTGGGGAAACTCACCATTGAATCTGAAGGAAAATAGAACTTGAAGTAGAGATATTTATTCCTTTGCTCAACATATTAACTTTTTCCAGGTTTTAGTAACCTGTGTCTTTCTTCATGTCTTAATGGCTAGGGATGGTAACAGCTCTAGACTACTAGACACATTTTCCCTTGTGTATTTTTTATACTTTGCTAACACCTTTGCAGTTATTCCTTTGTAAATAAAACCTCTTAAATTAACCATGAATGAGTGTTCGATTCTCCTTTGGGATATTTTCTGATAGAGGTGCTAATCCTATTGACTAGTAAGTCATGGTCACTATGTTAAAAGCACTACATAAATTTTTGTAATTCTTGCAAATATATGCAACTTGAATGACATCATCTGCATTTTAGTAATGAGAGAATGGATTCCTGGGTTCCAGTAACTTATTGTTATAAACAAAATTGTGCTCCCCCCCAGAATTTATATGTTGAAATCTTAATCCCCAATGCCTTAAAATATGACTTTATTTGGAGATAAGGCCTTTAAAGAATGATTAAATTAGGGGACCCTGGTTGGCTCAGTTGGTCTAGCATCTAACTCTTGATTTCACCTCAGGTCCTGATCTTGGGGTTGTGAGATAGAGCCCTGCATCACATTCCACACTCAGCACAAAGTCTGATATCCTCTCTCTCCTCTTCTTCTGACACTAGACTCCACTCATGTACTCTCTCTCTAAATAAATAAATTAATTAAATATTTTTAAAAGAAAAATAATGATTAAGTTAAAATGAGACTATTAGGGAGAGCCCTAATTCAAACTAATGTCCTTATAAAAAGAAACAACTACATACAGAGACACAGACTAAGTGATGACCATATGAGGAGGACACAACAAGAAGGTGGTCACCTGCAAGTCAAAGAAAGAGACCTCAGAACAAACAAACTCTGTGAACATCAGAACTCTGAAAAAATAAATTTATGTTTTTTAAGCCACCTAATATATAGTACTTTGTTATGGCAGCCCAAGCAAACAAATACAGTTGCTTAGCTCATATGTAAAATAACCTTCCCTAAAAAGGTGCAGGATTTGTCACAGTTCTGTCAACCCAGTACTATGTTCACCATATCATCTTTCTCTTCTAATTCATTTTGTCAATTATTTATCATTTGCTGATTGCTTCATAATATTTTGTATTGATGTCTCTTAATTAGGTTATAAAAGTATTGAAAGCAGTTTTATAATTATATATCCTCACATGATAAGGATGATTAATAATTATTTAAAACTTGCCATGTACCAGGCTGTTTGTAATTGCATAATTTACATTATGTCACTGAATCCTTCAAAATATCTATTTTTTTATTATAGTTTTATGTGTATTTCATAGACAAAAATGTGAAATGCAGAGAACTTAAGCAACATGCTTAAACTTATGCAATTGGTAATCTGCACAACCAAGATTCTTACTTAGGCACTTAACTATATAGATTATGCTATAATCATGATTCCTAGCCCAGAGCAGAGCACAATGACCTAACATGATACAGAGCACATAAAGTAAATGCTTGAATGAAAAAGAAAAAAAAGTATTGAGGTAATACTAAATAATTTTAAGCATAAAGAAAGTAATTAAAAATAAGCATCAGTTTAATATATTTAAAAAATCAAGATACTTCATTTATAAATTGTGAGTCACACTATTTTTCTTCTTAAATTATAATTGTTACAGTCTTGTGAATATTTTCAACTAAAATAATAATGTATAAGAGTACCTGGGTGGCTCAGTCTGCTAAACATCTGCTTAGAGCTTGGGTCATGATCCTAGGGGGATGGAGCTCCCACTGGGCTCCTTGCTCAGACAGGAGTCCACTTCTCCTTTTCCCTCTGCCCCTCCTCCCTCATTCTCTCTCTCTCTCTCTCAAATAAATAAATAAAAATCTTTTAAAAAATAGGTATACTATAAGAAGGAAGAGCTTTTGATGCATGCACTTTTCAGAGCTAAAAAACCATTCTATCATCATTAAATGGTGGCATTTTCCATCAGTTATTGCAAGATGACTCTACTTTTCTTCATAGTCTTTTTTTTAAGATTGTATTTATTTATTTGACAGACAGAGATTACAAGTAGGCAGAGAGGCAGGCAGAGAGAGAGGAGGGGAAGCAAGCTCCCTGCTGAGCAGAGAGCCCGATGTGGGGCTTGATCCCAGGACCCTGAGATCATGACCTGAGCCGAAGGCAGAGGCTTAACCCACTGAGCCACCCAGGTGCCCCATAGTCTTTATTACTATCTGACACATACTATAATTATTAGGTTATATGTTTATTTCTATCTCTTATACCTAAACTGTATGTTCCAGAGATCAAGAGTCATGAATGAATGTAAATTAGATCCAAAGATAGTTACTCTCCTTAAATGAAGGGACAAGATAGACTGGTGACACATGTATTCCTCTCACAAAATGTAGCTAGAAGGCAGCCTGCTGGAAAACAGAGAAAATAGGAAATAGAACTAGAATAGGGATTTTAAAATAACTTGCTGATGTTTCCTCACATTAACATAAACACACTTCTTCATTTCAAGTTAAATGTCTTCTTCATTGTCCTTCAGAACAGTAGCTTCCAAACATGAATATTTATGTATCCAAAGTATCTAGGAAAGCTTTCCCAAATACTCATTCCTGAGCCTTATCTCATAACTGGTAAAGCCAGTTGTGGTAATCAATAAGTTAAATTTTAGTATCTGATAGTTGTGATTAGGTAGCAATATTAATGACACCAAAGGTAGAAATCCTGTATGTAATTGTTTATTTTTAAGAGAGAGAGAGAGAGGGGAGGACAGGCAGAGGGAGAGAGAGAAAATCTTAGACATGCTCCATACTTAGCATGGAGCCCAATGCAAGGCTGGATCTTAGAACCCTGAGATCATGACCTGAGCCCAAAGCAAGAGTCAGACACCCTACCGAGCCACCCAAGCACTCCTGTTCTTATTTTTAAATAGAAGAGGTATAAACATGTTAGCGATTTAGAAAAATGAAAGAAGTCTACATAATGATAAATAAAAATATTGATGGGAAAGAAAAATGATATCATTGAATAGATTCTTTTTCTTCTGTGTGAGAGTTATTAAAGACAACTTTAATTCATATACTAATTTTCATTATCAGAAGGTTTAATAATCATTTGAAATAGAAAGGACCCAACTGTTCTACTCCAAAGATGATAAAGATATCTCTCTTAGAACTGTTGAATAGTCACTGTTCTCATCTGGAAAAATCACATTACAATAATGCAATAACTTTATAAATGGAAAATTAAAGTGACCCTGACAAACTTTGAATAAAACATACCATTGCAAACCCATTTTGTAGAAGAAAGGCTAGTCTATTCTTCTTAAAGATTAAAAGGGAAGGTTTGGGGCCTCTCAGATAATATATGTGTGGCTATTAGACTACTCATTTGACAATGAATTGTGATACATGCAAGAATTTTTTTCATTGCATAGGACCCATTCATTTATGAGTTCAGATCATTATTTGTGAGTTCAGATAATATTTATAGGTAACATCTTCCAGTTTTTCTCCCAAAATAATATTATTGGCATCACAAATTATTAGTTTTTCTACTGACTTAAGTTGATTTTGCTGATGGATAACAGTGCAGTTACAAAGTATCAGCTGAGTTGAGTCCTCTTTCATCATTTAGCATGTGAAATGTTGTCTTTCAAATTAATAATATTTGAAAGGAAGCCACACAACACCCTTAATATAAACAGGAAGTGAGAAGTTGTGAGGAAATGCAATGCTACCTTACTTTATCCCTGAACACTTTCAAATATAGTGAACTTTATTTATATCCTGTCCTTAGTATCCTTTATCATTTTTTCTACAAAAAAAAACCACAACACAACATTTTCCAAAAGCTAAAATAATTATATATACTTCTGTCCACCCATATGTTTAAGTCCTCCTCACAATTCATTTGTATGCACAGAAATTCACTAAGTTTGGCTACAATTAAAACCACAGTTCTTATTTTTTAAAATAGATTTTCCTTATGAAATTTCAGAAAACATCTTTGTGCTTATATGAAAACATAATTTGTGTTGTCACAATCTAATAATTTCTAGAGAAACTCTTGGAAACTATTAGGCTGTCTGCATTTCTTTAAGTTTCTAGTTTGTGTTCAATAGCCAGGTTGCATTGGCATCTAATAGGCAGAGAAAAATAAACAGGGACATCCATAAATTGCTTCCTTATTTGCATTATTCACATGTATTTTAGACCATAATACCATGCTAGTATTTCTATTTTAAAAATCCAGATGAAGTTCTGGGTATTTACTTGATAATTTCCAAATCCAAACTCCAATTTGTTCATGTCAAAATATTCCTAGTAACCCTTGATCCCATAATCTTTCAAATCATGCCTGCCCAATCAGCATACTTTCAAAAATTTCCAGATGGTGACTCTTTCCCACCACCTTCTGTGGTCCACTTTAATCCAAGTCACCATCATTTCTCAGGAAGATTATTGTAATAACCTTCACCTTGTTCCTGTTCCTTACACTTTGTTCTCTCAATTGAATAGCCAGCATGATATGATTAAATAGTCCCAATTGTGTGACTTCTCTGCTCAAACTGCTCAGTCCTTTTAATCTCTCTTTCAGAATGATCTTCAAATTCCAGCCACCCTTTCTCCTGCAAGTCTGATGACCTCCCTGAACTTATCCAGAATGTTCACCCTTATTTATTCCACTCTTGCCCAAAGACTTTCCTTTTGTTGTATGAACACACAGGCATACTTTATTTATTCATTCACTCACTCATTCATTTATTCATTCATTCATTTGGCCTGAGAGTCTATGCAGTTTTTCTCACTGTGTAGTGACACTTTCATTCATGGCTTGCTCTCTCCCTCCCTTTAGGTATTTGCTCAACTGTCCTGTTTGGAGTAAGGAGTTCCTTGATGTTCCTACTTTAAATCACCTCCTCTTTTCTATCCCATCATCAGCTTTTCTTTCTTATAGCTTTCTTTTTATTACCTGGGAATGCAATGTATTTTACTGGTTTGTTCAATACCTGTGCCTCCCCCATTAGGATTTAAACATCACAAATTAGGGATTTTTGTCTGTTTTCTTGACTCTTCTATTTCCAGTTCCTTGGAATAGTGTTTGGTTTATAATCTTATGTTCATGAATTGATGAATTATTATAAATGAAATAGCACATTTTATAGCTGCTATTTTCTTCCAGAAAGTTGGACACCTTTTTTATTGCTCTTTTTTTCATAGAAAAACATCTCAAGAGAAGACATATAGCATAGGTTTATTCTTGCTTTATTCTGACATGTAAAACATATTATTACAGGTAGAGGTAACATCCTTAGAAAAAATTGCACACTTTTGAATTAAGTAAAGGACTAAGTGCTCATTTCTTTTAAACTGATAATATTAAGGTTCACATTATTTATTGGATAATAAAGCAGAGATATTTTTACAGGGTTGAGAAAAATTCAGACATGTCATTCATTAAACAAAACATCCTAAATAGAAGTAGTAATATATGACAGTTTTATCTGTTTCCTACTAAATTTTAGAAGTAGACATAAAGAAAGAAATTGAATTATATAATATTTTCCAATTGTTGAAAACCACATGCATTCAAGTATCACATGTGTCTGAGTGTTGTAGTCACACAGTCTACCTGATACTTTACTCATTAGCTTCATTCCTTATGTTCAGGGAATTGGTAAAAATATACAGTTTTATATTATAATATTATAAGATTTATATGGAAAAATCAACTACTTTGGGTATAGAGATTTCTCTTGAACCAAATCCTTTTATTCAATATCAAGAAAATGTAGCATACAAGATCAAATCACCTGCAAAATATGGTAGGTAAATTCCTTCAGTGAAAAATCTATTCATTTTAAGATCACTCATTCATATGTTCAGCATTAATTAAACAGAAAATATTGTTACAACTTTGTAAACACACACATGACACAACTCTGCCAGCTGATAAATGAGGCACCATTTAATGGAGAATAGACTGTCTGAATCTTTTTTCTTTATTTTTTACTCCTAAAAAATCTTTTAATTTTTAATATTGTGTCTTTTTCTTCAGGAAAAATTGTGTTGTAAAATGTATGTTATTTTTTAGTGGAATTTGTCATTGAGGTTTTTTTTTTTTTCTTAATTTTTCTTCAACAGATCATGCATATATATTCACATATATATTTGCCTCTCTTTATCCACCTGGCATTTATTTTCTGAATATTGTGAAACTAAAGAATATGTTTTTCCAAATAGTCATTTTTCTTGCCCTTGTGGTTTCATTTATTTTTCAAGGTACTTTGTATTTTAGATTAAGTATATACATAGTAGTAGCAATTTTTTAGTATCCTAATAATAGGCTATTTTCATTACTATGGATTATAAATTATTTTAAAATACATCCAGACAACTTCTGAAGTTGGGGAGACATTTAGGATAAATATGCTTTAATCATGTTCATAAACTGAAAAAAAATATGTCAGAGGAAAAGAGAAACTAAAATACATAAGAGAAAGGATAAATTATAAGGCAAATTCTTAAATGTAAACCTTTATGTTGATCATAAAAAGAAAAAAAAATGGTTCCTCAATTTGAAACAAGATGTAAGGAGATAGAGATGGTTTTCAGTGTGTATGTATTTATATCTATATCTATATCTATCTACATGGAAACAAAAATTGGATTTTAAATTTGATAATCTCACTTTCTGTTTAAAGTAGGAGGAAAGGTTGTTTATTATGTAAAATATTGAAAAAAAAAGTTCAAGGATGTATTAACTTGCTGTTTTAAGTAATTTAGGCTTTAGAGAAGAAAGTTTTATAGCATTTAGAGCAAAACAAAATCAATTCTATGTATCAATTAATTTTTTCCTCTCACTTCAAATTTGATTACATATCAATTAAGAAATGCAAAATTTTGCTATATAGTAGTTAACTCTGTAATTAGGAAAAGAACTAAAAATCAACATTACTTGAAACTCATACTTCCATCACAATAGTGGAATAGACTCCACAGAACAGTGTAATAAGCCTTCAGGGTATACTTTGCTCTGGTTCTTTGTGTTCCCTAGATAAGTAGGAACTTGAGTTTTATAATCAGAGAAGAAATCATCCCAAACATTTAGTTGGGATGTTAGAAAGCATAGAAGGTTATGTGTGTCATAATCTGTGTAGATTTAGTTGGAAAACTTAGAAGGTTACATGTTTAATTGGAATTAGCAATTTAGTTGGAAAAGCATAGAAGGTCATGAGTGTTGTAACCTATATAGAAGGAAAAGTCAGCTCTCTACATTTTTTAAAAGAAATCACAGATTAAAAAATTGGCTCTCTGCTATGTAAAGTAGAGCAGAATCTGTATTTGTTGTTAGGAATTGCTTCACAGGGTGATGATGATGATGTTGGTGATGATGATGATGATGATGTCATCAATGTTGTTAGTCTTTCATATCAATATGATTAAAAACCTATATTTTAGGTTTATTGGATATTCTGCTGGCTGGCAAAACTAAGGATTAGAAGCCTACATTTCATACATGATAATTCAATCAATCCACCTAGAAATATTTGTTGACTATTTTTGTCCTTACAGTAAACTTAAGCAGTTAAAATGGCAGACACATATGTAAAATGTACAGTAAACATTGTTAATGATTGGAGAGTATTTATTGGGAATAGAAATAGAAAGCATCTATAATATCAAGATCATGCAGATTTGCTGTTACTTAGGTTTACTATAGTTGTTTGATGAGAAGCAAGGGTGGGACACTTGCAGTATCAATCACTGAGTACCAGGGAGGGAAGGACTTCAGGTCAGAGGATGTAACGAAGATGTTGGGCAGTGCTCTTACAGTAGTTTGTTTGCAGGCTTTCTTTCTTAACCATCTCAGATCTAACCATCTAACCATGATCTAACCATCCCAGAGAGTAATTCTTCACCCGTGACCTGTCTTTAGCATCTTGTTCCTGCACCGGTAGAATTTAGTAATCTGTGTTTTTTACTGGCATTACTCTAATCAGGCTGGTCTATTATTTTCTCTGGCTGGCTCTGATTTTTTTCTAGTTGTATGATTCTCCATCTGCTTCCTTTTGTGGTGGCAAAGTGGCTCTGCCTATCTCTTCACATTCTGCCGTTTTTGTAGTTTTGCTTTAACTATATTTTAAACATGTAGCATAGTTAATGGAAAACTGTAGAAATGCCTAGTACTTGTTTAGATTCTTTAAGGAAGAGTTAGTCCTTGCCACTGACTAAACTATGTCTTAAACCAAGGTGCCGAAACTTGCAGAAACTTCATGCAATATGTTTTAAGAAACCAAAATGGAAAATCCAAGTGAACTGTTGCCTGTATTTAGCCTTGTGATTTAAAGACAGCTGGTAGAGATAAGCACTAACATTAATCTTGTCTGAATTTCCCAAACCCAGCATATGAATCGTGAATTCTTTATCACTTTTTCTAGATATTTAACCATAGGTGATGGTGATATAGCAGAACAGAAAGAATAAAATTTGGATTTAGAAAATCTAGGTTCAGAATCTTATTTGCTGGTTATTTGACTTTGGGGAATTAACTTTGTCGATGCAGTCCCCTCCAGTTTTAGAGATGAGCAAACTGAAGCTAAGAGAAAATATGTAATTTCCTGAACTTTTCAAAGCTAGAAAGTGCCAGAGATAGATGTGAAAATTGGGTCTTTTTGACCTTAAAATCTATGTTCAGTCACCACACAGAGTGCCCAAGTTTTCTTTGTTTTGTTTTGTTTAGTTTTTTAATTATACTGTATTTTTTTTTAAAGGATGCTCATTACTGGAACTCTGCTCTACTTAAAAACTTATGTAGCTTCTGATCAATTCCTACCTATAACTTATGACCCAGTTTCCCTTTAGGCTATAGCTGAATCCTTAGGGTCTTGGATATTCTTTCTAGGAATAGATACCTTAAATACCTTAATACCTTTAAGGAATACCTTAAAGATATTCCAAGTTTGGTTGCAGAGCAGTAAAATAAGATAATACAGCAATAAAGTGAGTCAATTGAATATTTTGGTTTCCCAGTGAGTATAAAAGCCATGTTTATGTAGACTAATAATTGTGTAATAACATCATGTCTAGAAAATGTACATACCTTAATTAAAAAACAATCTATTGTTAAAAAATGCTGACCATCTCAGACAACAAAAAGAAATAAAAGGCATCTGAATTGGCAAAGTAGAAGTCAAATGTGAAAAACCCAAAAGACTCCACTCCAAAACTGCTAGAACTCATATAGGAATTCAGTAATGTGTCAGGATATAAAATCAATGCACAGGGGCACCTGGGTGGCTCAGTGGGTTAAAGCCTCTGCCTTCGGCTCAGGTCATGATCCCAGGGTCCTGGGATTGAGCCCCGCATCAGATTCTCTGCTCAGCGGGGAGCCTGCTTCCCTTCCTCTCTCTCTGCCTGCCTCTCTGCCTACTTCTGATCTCTGTCAAATAAATAAATAAAATCTTTAAAAAAGAATCAACGCACAGAAATCAGTTTCATTTCTATATACCAACAACAAAACAGAAGAAAGCGAAATTAAGGAGTCAATCCCATTTATAATTGCACCCTAAACCATAGGATACCTAGGAATAAATCTAACCAAAGAGGCAAAGAATCTGTACTCAGAAAACTATAAAGTACTCATGAAATAAATTGAGGAAGATACAAAAGATACAAAGATTCCATGCTCATGGATTGGAAGAACAAGTATTGTGAAAATGTCTATGCTACCTAGAACAATCTGAACATTTAGTGCAATCCCTATCAAAATACCATCAACTTTTTGCAAAGAAATGGAACAAATAATCCTAAAATTTACTTGGAACTGGAAAAGACCTAGAATAGCCAGAGGAATTTTGAAAAAGAAAACCAAAGTTGGTGGCATCACAATTCCAGACTTCAAGCTCTATTACAAAACTGTATTGATCAAGAGAGTATGGTACTGGCACAAAAACAGACACATAGATCAATGAAATAGAATAGAGAGCCCAGAAATGGACCCTAAACTTTATGGTCAACTAATCTTAGAGAAATCAGGAAAGAATGTCCAATGGAAAAAAGACAGTCTCTTCAACAAATGGTGTTGGGAAAATTGGACAGCTACATGCAAAAGAATGAAACTGGACCATTTCTTTATACTATATACAAAAATAGACTCAAAATGGATGAAGACCTCAATGTGAGACAGGAATCCATCAAGATCCTTGAGGAGAACATAGGAAGCAACCTCTTCAACCTCAGCCACAGCAATTTTCTTTAGAAATATCACCAAAGGCAAGGGAAGCAAAGGCAAAAATGAACTGCTGAGACTTCATCAAAGATCAAAAACTTTTGCACAGTAAAGGAAAACCAAAAGACAGCTGACAAAATGGAAGAAGATATTTGCAAATAACATATCAGATAAAGGGCTAGTATCCTTAATCTATAAAGAACTTATCAAATTCAACACCCAAAGAATAAAGAATCCAACCAAGAAATGGGCAGAAGACATGAACAGACATTTCTGCAAAGAAGACATCCAGATGGCCAATAGACACATGAAAAAGTGCTCCACATCACTTGCCACCAGGGAAATACAAATCAAAACCACAGTGAGATAACACCTCACACCAGTCAGAATGGCTAAAATTAACCAGTCAAGAAACAACATGTGTTACCAAGGATGCAGAAAAAGGGGAACCCTCCTATGTTGGTGGTGGGAATGCAAGCTGGTGCAGCCACTCTGGAAAACAACATGGAGGGTCCTCAAAAAGTTGAAAATAGAGCTGTGCTATGACTCAGGAATTGTACTACTGGGTATTTACCCTAAAGATACAAATGTAGTTATCCGAAGGGGCATATGCACCCGAATGTTTATAGCAGCAATGCCCACAATAGCCAAACTATGGAAAGAGCCTAGACGTCCATCAACAGATAGATGGATAAGAAAACTGCGGTATGGAATATTGTACAGCCATCCAAAAAAACCCCAAAATCTTGCCATTTGCAACAACATGGAGGGAACTTGAAGGTATTATGCTAAGTGAAATAAGTAATCAGAGTAATATAATTATTATAATATAATTATTATATGATCTCTCTGATATGAGGAATTTGAGAGACAGGGTGGTAGGTTGTTGGGGGAAGGGAGGGAAAAATGAAACAAGATGGGACAGGGCAGGTAGACAAACCCTAAGAGATTCTTAATCTCAGGAAACAAACTGAGGGCTGCTGGAGGGGATGGCGGGTGGGAGGGATAAGATGGCTGGGTGATGGACATTGTGGAGGTTATGTGCTACAGTGAGTGCATTGAATTGTATTAAGACCAATGACTCACAGACCTGTATCCCTGAAACAAATAATACATTACATGTTAATGAAAAAATTCATTGTTAAATAAAAACTTGGAATACTATAAATAAATTTCATGACTAGACTGTGTCACTAATACAAATTAAAAACATAAAGCATGGGCTCCATCCTACAACCCTGAGATCATGAACTGTGCCCAAACCAAGAGATTTCGTTTCTAAAATAGATTTGAGAGATTTCACCAAGCATGAGTTAAATAAATTTAATTTTCCCAGAAAAAAAAAATGCCAACCATCATCTAAGTTTTCATTGAGTTATAATCTTTTTGCTGTTGGAGGTTCTTGCTCGTTGTTGATGGCTGCTCACTGACCAGAGTGGTGGAGCTGAAGTTTAGGGTGGTCATGGCAATTTATCAAAATGAGACAATAGTGAAGCTTATCACGTTGACTCTTCCTTTCAGAAATGATTTCTCTGGAGTATGTAACATTGATTGTTAGCATTTCACCCACAGTAATTTTTTTTTTTTTTTTTAATTAGAGTCAATCCAGGGTGCCTGGGTGGCTTAGTCGGTTGAGTGTCTGACTCTTGGTTTGGACTCAGTTCATGATCTCAGGGTTGTAGGATGGAGCCCAGCTTCAGGCTCTTAGTGTTGAGTGTGCTTGAGATTCTCTCTCTTCCTCTTCCTTCCCCTATACCACCTCCCCACTTGTATGTTCTCTCTGTCTAAAATAAATAAATAAATAAGTAAATAAAATTAGAGTCAGTCCTTTCAAATTCTGCTACTGTTTTATCAACTAAATTTATGTACTATTCTAAATTCTTTGTTGGCATTTCAATAATGTTCATAGCATTTTCACCAGGAGTAGATTCCAACTCAAGAAACCACTTTCTTTGCTCACAAGAAACAATTTGCCATCTGTTTAAGTTTTATCATAACATTGTAGCAATTAGGTTACATCCTCAGGACCCACCTCTAGTTCTAGTTATTTCAGTGTTTCTACCATATCTGCAGTTACTTCTTCCACTGAAGTCTTGAACCCCTCAAAGTCATCCTTGAGAGTTGGAATAAACTTTTTCCAAACTCCTGTTAATATTGATATTTTGACTTTTTCCATATGAATTAAAAATGTTCTTAATGGAATCTAGAATGTTGAATTCTTTCCAGAATATTTTTCAATTTATTTTTCCCACATTCATCAGAGAAATCACTATCTGTGGTAGCAATAGCCTTACAAAATGTATCTCTTAACTAATAAGACTTGAAAGTTGAAATGACTCCTTGATCCATAGGCTACAGAATGAATGTTGTGTTAACAGGCATGAAAACTACATTGATCTCATTGTACATTTTCATCAGAGCTCTTGAGCGACCAGGTACATTGTCAGTGAGCAGTAATGTTTTCAATGGAATCTTTTTGCTGAATCTGAACAGTAGGTCTCGATAGTGTAAACTGTGTTATAAACAGATGTGTTGACATTCCAGCTTTGTTTCATTTCTAGAGCACAAGCAGAATGCATAATTCTTAAAGGCCCTAGGAGTTTCTGAATGGTAAATAAGCATCGGCTTCAACTGAACATCACCAGATGCATTAGCCCCTAATAAGAGACTCAGCATGTCTTGAAGCTTTGAAGCCAGGCACTGACTTTTCTCTCTAGATATGAAAGTCTGAGATGGCATCTTCTTCCAAAAGATTGTCTACATTGAAGATCTGTTATTTAGGGTAGCCACATTTATGAGTTCTCTTAGCTGGATCTTCTGGTAACTTGCTGCAGTTTCTACATCAGTACTTGCTGCTTCAACTTGTGGACCTGGATGTTTATGTTCTGGACCTGGATTCTTTCCTTAAACCTCATGAACCCACCTCGGCTAGCTTCAACCTTTTCCTATATAGCTTTCTCACCTCTCTCAGCCTTCACAGAATTGAAGGGATTTGGGGTTGTGCCCTGGATTAGGCTTTGGCTTAAGGGAATATTGTGTCTGGTTTGATCTTCTCTCCAGACCACTCAGACTTTCTCCATATTAGCAATAAAGCTGTTTCACTTCCTTATCATTTGCATGTTGTCCAGAGTAACATTTTTAATTTCCTTCAAGAAATTCTTGCATTCATAATATAGTTAACTATTTGGTGCAGGAGGCCTAGATTTTGGCCTATTAGCTTTCTATATACTCTCCTCACTAAACTTAATCATTTCTAGCTTTTGATTTAAAGTGAGGAACATGTAGCTCTTCCTTTCACTTGAACACTTGTACGTTGTTAATTGGCCTCATTTCAATATTGTTGTGTCTCAGGGAATAGGGAGGCCTGAAGAGAAAGAGAGAGATGGGGGACCAGCTATTCAATGGAGCAACCAAACACACACACATTTATTAAGTACTCTGTCCAGAAGGGTCATGGTTTGTGGCACCTCAAAACAATTATAATAGCAACATCAAACATCACTGATTATAGAGCACCACAATAAATATAATAATAATGGAAAAGTTAGAAATATTGAGAGAATTACCATCATGTGACACAGAAAGAAGAGGGAAATGAATGCAGTTGGGAAAGTGTTGCTGATAGACTTGCCACACGCAGGATTACCACAGACCCTTAATTTGTTTAAAAAAAAAAAAAGCAGTATCCACAACATACAACAAAGTGAATGTGATAAAATGACATATGTCTATTTTTTTTAAGATTTTATTTATTCATTTGACAGACAGAGATCACAAGGAGGCAGAGAGGCAGACAGAGATAGAGGAAGGGAAGCAGGCTCCCTGCTGAGCAGAGAGCCTGACGTAAGTTCAATTCCAGAACTCTGAGATCAGGACCCGAGTCAAAGGCAGAGGCTTTAACCCACTGAGCCATCCGGGTGACCCAACATATGTCTGTTTTGTAACTGAATCCACAAGGACCATTTTTCTTCATTCAAAACAGAAAGGTTTTTCTTCTCAGATATTTTATAAAGATACTCCTCATATTTTTCTCCTCTTAGCCAATCATTCATTATTTCTTTCAAAACTCAATCCTGATCCAAATTAATAAAGTGTATTTTGTTTCAGTCTTTTGACTAGATATTTCCTCTGCTGCCTTGTCTTGTCTAAAATCAGATTCTCAACGAAGGTCTTACTTTAATTGCACCTCCACCTGTTGAAAAATGTAAATTTTCTCACACTCTACGGATCTTATGATATTTATATACATTAGAAATCTCCAACTGACCTAGCTACTACTGACCTTCCTCCACCTGACCAAATGCAGAACATTATAATTTTACTCTGTTATAAAACCCTCACTTCTTTGTGAGTTGTGCAACTTGCCTCTACCACCCTCACTTTTATGTCACCCATAGAATGTCTTCATATGTTCTTCAGTCTTCAGCAAATTCAGAAAATAAAGTATAGTGTATCATCTTTCTATGGAAACCCCAACCATCATGAAGGCCTTCAAAATCAATATGAAATCTCTGTAGAGATCTTGTAAAAAGCCTAGCCTCTCAGTTTTCCAAACATCTTAAATACCATGACTTTTCTTGTCTCTACACTTTGGCCAGACAATCCAGGATTACATACTGACAGCCCTTTTGTTATACTGTTCCACCTGGAAAAAAAAAAAAGAAAGAAAGAAAAAAAAACAAAAACATGAAATCAGACATTTTGCTTTAGGACCTTAGCTTTCTATTATTTTCTCAATTTCTTTGTAAACCTATGCCCATTACAACTGTTTATCAAATCTTTTGAATTACTGGCTTATTGAATTCTATTGTGTTCCTAGTTTTGATGCACTCATTGTCATGTCACTCATTCTCTAACCCCACTTCTCCCTTGTCCTTTCACTACATCAAATAACAAAACTGTAATCCTGGATAACTTAACAGTCTGCATTGTGTTCCCCAAAGTTGGGTTTCAGAGTATTTCTGAGGGAAAAATCAATTGAGCATATTTACAACTATAAATTATCAACAATTTCAACTTGGTCTCCAATTCCACTAAGCAATTGTTTTTCTAAACATTTAGTTTTCCACTTTCCATGAGTATTTCAGTCTCCTTCAACTATCATCAAACCTCGCGTAAGCTGTCTCCTTACTATTTCATTCTGAACAAATGATTTTTATATGCCACTTAACAAAACAAAACCAAACCAAACCAAACCAAGCAAAATGAAATAAAAACAAGAAACCCAGAGCAGAGAAGGAAACCACTTCAATGTCTAAGGATCATACCACAAATCTGTCAATATTTGTAACTTTTTTTCCTTCTCTTTTCTTTCTATTATGAGTTAGGGGGACTAAAAGAGACTATGTAGCTTGCTCAAAGTCACACAACTATGAATAAACAGGAATTTGAACTTGACTTTCCTGCCTTCAAATCCTATTTTCGTACTACTGAAATATTCTAAATGTCATAGACATACTATGTGAATAAATACAGTATCTTTCTTTGAACTTAAGATGATTAATTTTGCTGCATCTCCCCATTTTCTTGTTCTGATAAAAACTATGCTGTAAGTAATTTTATATGAATTATAGTGATTATGAGCAGCCTAATAATATCGTTTTATAAAAGAATAAGGGAAAACCCATCATTCATAATAACAGAGAGACTAATACTTGACAAAGCTTTGCTGTGGTCAATAATCTATTTAGGAAGGCCAGTCTTGTTTCTTTGAAGCTCCAAAGGATCTAGTACAATGTGATTTATTCCTGAAACACTGTGAAATTAATGAAAATATTATTTGTGGGGAAAAATGAGTTTACTTGCATTTGTAATAGGCTTGCCTGCAGCAGCAGCAGCTGTGCTTATATCAAGAATATGCCATGCTGAAAAATGGAAGGTTGATTTCTGTTGTTTTTCCTTTCTTTCCCCTTACATTTGTTGTTTATCATTTTAAAGAAAATGAAAATCATTTGAAATTATTTTATTATACTACAGGGGAAAGAATAATAGTGTCCCTGGAAATTCAGCTATGCCCTACTCACTTAACATCATTTACGTGATTATCCCAGTCATTTGAGTTAGCTCAAATACTGTTAATTGTAAGAGATCAATTAATCCCTACTATCAAAATCACCTAAAAATTAGTGTCAGTTTTTTTCCAAGAGGAAGTGAGTCAGGATCTTACTAGGCAGCTGGTTTATTCAAATAGTTTAGTTGAACACTAGGATACATTCTTCCTCTGGTATATTTTGCACTTACAGGGCATATACAAGGCTACATTGAAGCATATGATAGAAGTATTTAAAGTAGACTGTCCTTGCTTCATTAGTCAGTACTTCCTAGGAATAACTGCTTGACTGGCTTCATGTTATTCATATAGGTATATTGAGAAAAATGATTCAATGCCTTTTTAAAATTCATTATATCTATACCTTTCCTAATCCCAAGCAGGAAAAAAAAAATATATATGTAAATATAATATGAAAAAATAAAATTCAGAGTATTTGCACTATATTTTTAATAAGCCAGCATTAGGTAATTTTGCTCTCATATTGCATTCTAATGCCCTCAAAGCAACTGTTTACTGATATGATACTTTTTGAATCTTACTAGGGCTGGCATCAAAATTATCAGCTTTAATTTTTCAGTTTTCATTGTCTACCTATTTCTCCTTTTTGTACATTAGTATACAGACTGACCTTAGTGTATTTGTGTCTCTCTCATTTTTCATTATTTCTCTAAGGTTATTGTTTTCTCAAACTTGTTTCTGAGCATACATTTGTAGGTTCTCCTGTTTCACAGGAAAGTTTCTGAATTTGGATTCAGAGGATATGGTTTTAATCTTGGATAAAAACCTTAATTCATATGGGTCCTAAGACAAGCCAGGCATGGTGGCTGCTGTCATCTGTAGACTGGAAGTAAGAATACGGGGATTAGCTATCACTACTCCTCTGATTTACTTTACCCTTGTTCACTCTGCTTCAACAGTGACCTCCATGCTGTTTCTTAGTCCTTTAGAATCCAGGCATGTTCTCAGCTTAGGGCTTTGCACTTGGTATTTCAGGTACCTGGACTGTCTTTACTCCAGATACCTGAGAGCTCACTCCCTTGCTTCCTTCAGATCTTTGACCAAATGTCTTCTCAGTCAAGATTAGAACCATCCTATTAAAACAACACATTTGATACACACATAGTTTTCTACCTTCTGTGCTTTACCTGTTTTGTTTATTACTATAATCTATAATTTATCAATTTGAATTTGTTTTCATTTTTGACTAGTATGTGAGTAATGTGGAGCTCTGATTTTTTTTCTGCTGTTTAATTATATCTGTAGTTTTACATGCTAGAAAGATGCATGATGATAAAAAGATTAAGTGAGGGACAGCTGAGTGGCTCAGTTGGTTGAGCCTTTGAGCGTTGGACGCTTGATTTTAGCTTAGGCCATGATCTCAGGGTCTTGAGATAAAGCCCCACATTGGGCTCTGTGCTCAGAAAGGAGTTTGCTTCAGATTCTCTCTCTGTCTTTCTCCCTCTCCCTCAGTAGCCTCCCATGTTCTCTCTCTTTCTCAAAATAAATAAATAAATCTTTCAAAAAGAGGGTAAATGACCAATATTTCTTTTTTTTTAATTTTTAGATTTTATTTACTTATTTGCTGAGAGAGATCCCAAGTAGGCAGAAATCCAGGCAGAGGAGGGGGGTAAGCCGGCTCCCTGCTGAGCAGAGAGCATGATGTGGAATTCGATCCCAGGACCCTGGGATCATGACCGGAGCCAAAGGCAGAGGCTTAACCCACTGAGTCACCCAGGTACCAGATCAATATTTCTTAAAACATTAAGTAGCACAACCATAAAAAATGATTAGGAAATATAACCAAAATTAGATACAGAATTTATAAAAAAAATTTAAAACCACTTACTGGAATTAGACTGCAATGAGAAATGAAAAATTGCCAACATTCTTGAAGACCCTGCTATTCTCCTCTTCCAGTCACTTTCCCTTGTATCTTCCCCAAGGCTGACAGTTATCTTGCCATTTCATCTTATATCTTTTATATCTTTTCATTATCATATTTCATTCAGTGAGTATACAACTATCTATTCTAATGTTGTTGAATATTTATATGGTTTCCAGCTACTTAGCTATCATTAATAATAATGTCATGGACGTTCTTATACATATATTTGGTATCCACGTAGAAGATCCTATATGTGAAGGAAACCGAGGAAGCCTTTTAGTGTCCAGGTCATCTACATTTTTATAATATGTGTCATAGCTAAATTGGTGTCCTTTCTACATTCTTATTTCAGTCTGGACCACAGCTGTTCCCAGTTCTTGGGAAGAGTGATGGGCTCTTTCAACAACTATAGTCCTGGCTATCTCCACTGCAAGGAACCTGGTTCCTTTTTGTCTTTCAAATTTAAATTGATTCAAGCCTAAGTCTTTTATGGACATTACTATATAAAAAGTCCAAAGAGTTAAAAGAACACAAAAGGTTATCAGAAAACAAATCACATGTACCCCAAATTGAAATAACAAGTCAAACACCGGGCTGAGAACAGCCATCTTATGCAAATTGTGTTCTCGCACCCAGGAACATTGTTGTCAAAGATCACTGCACAAACGTTTTGACAACTGAGAATAGGAATGTCAGGAAAAAATCTTCCTGGTATATTCCTGCCAGTATTCAGATAATCTGTAGCAGCTGCTCTGAGTTTATAACATGTGATGGGGTATCTGTGTGGCTGGGTCAGTTAAGCATCAAACGCTTGGTTTCAGTTTAGGTCATAATCTCTGGGTGGTGATATTGGGCCCAGTGCTCAGCACAGAGACTGCTTCACCTCTCCTTCACCCTGTTTGCACATACACTCTCTGTCTCTTACCCTCTCTCAAATAAATAAATAAAATCTTTTAAAAAAATAACATGTGTAATTAAAGTAACCTAAAAAAAATCCATCAAGAAGTTGATATTGGAATTGTATATTTTTAATATGTAAGAAAATTTTAACAATGCAAACTGTTACATCTCTCAGAGTATCAGTAGAGTTGACTGTTGAATAATGCATTGGTTAGGAGTGCCAGCCCCACACAGTCAAAAATTCACATATAACTTTTGGCTGTTATTTAATTACTAATAGCCTACTATTGACCAGAAACCTTACTGATAACATAAAGTTGAATAAGAAATATTTTATGTAAATATTACAAACTGTATTCTTATAATAAAGTAAGCTAGAAAAAAGAAAATGTTATTAAGAAAGTCATGGGAAAGAGAAAATACATTTATAGTGCTGTACTGTATTCATATTAGAAAAAAATGTCATAAGTAGACCCCTGCAGTTTAAACCCCATTGTTCAAGGGTGAACTGTGATTAGTTTATATTTGTATAGTGGTTTTCCATGTAGTGAATAATATGTTATTTTAAACAATTAAATAAACTATGCTTTCCCCTATATGTTATGCCATGTAAACCTTAATACTGTTCTTGGAAGAAAGTATTCTTATTTTCACTCAGTAAAAGAGAGCAGTTCCCATCTGTAGCACACTCTCTGGCCTTATCCCGCCCTGCACGGTAATGGAATAAGGAACCTGAGAAAATTAACAAAGAAGCTATACTTCTTATGCATCACCACATATATGTCTCTGGAAATATTCTGGAATATAATTAAGAAAAAAAATTTAAAGACAGTAATACATATTAAGCATATGGCTATTGATTCCCCTGTGACAGATAAGAACCTCAAGAATCCAGAATAATAATCATTTCTCAACCTTTTAGCCAAGATCAATCACAGAATAATATTAAATCATTCTTTCATTCACTATAATTCATTCTTTTTGTTTGTTTGTTTGTTTTTATTTTTAAATCTGTGGTATATCAGGCACTATTCTGGGTGCTGGAGACATAAAAAGAACAAGATGGATAAATTTCCTGCCTAATAAAATTTGTGATCAGTTGAGGAAGACAGGATATATTTCAGATAATATCTGTTGCATAACAAACCATTCCAAAATGCAGTGGTTTGATACACACACACACACACACACACACACACACACACACACATAAACTCTCATGCTGACAACTATGTATTTAGCTTATATCTCTACAAGTTGACAATGTGGGTCAGACCCAGCTGGTTGAAACTTCTGATCTGGACCTCATTCACCTCATCTCAGCTAGGTCTGCTCACCTATCTGTGAAGAGTTGGTGGGTTGTGTGGAGCAACTGGTTTATGTTGGCCTTGACTTCCCAAATGGGTATCACTTCACTTGATCTCATCATCTGGCAGGCTAGCCTGCAATTTTTTACATGATGGCAATATTCCAAGAGCAGTGACAGAGCAAAGATCAGTGTTAAAGCACTTTCAAACTCACTGTTATTTTGTGTTTGCTACTCTGGTCAAACAAGCCAAATTTTTAGCATGTAAGAATCAGTGTATTAGGGGCTACCCAGGTGCATTAATACAGGGAGATGTGAACAAATTAAGGAATTATTATTGCAACAGTGTGCCATGCATGATTCATAAATAAATATATTCATACATATATACCATTAAGAAACACCAAACTGCCTAAAATAATGACCACCCTAAATTGGCCAAGTATGAACATAATGTTATGAGGAATTTGACTCAGTTTTGCAAGGCATTTTGTTTTACAAATGCCCATATGTGTATCTAGACTTTTTTTGGGGGAAAAAAGGCATATTACTAGGATGTCTTATAAGTACAAGATGAAGAATTTTTTTTACTTTCAAGAAGTTAAAATTATACTGTTAGAGATATAAACTTAAACATATTATTATAAAACAATATTATAAGATTAGTTATAAATCAGAGTTATCAATTTTACTGAAATTAGTTGATTCTTTCTTGCTATATAGCAAAAAAAATTCAACTGCACCCTTGATAAAACTTAGATGCTGTTATTTTCTTTCAAACTGAAATACTTAGATAAAGGAAGATGCTGTGGGAAATATTCTATTTCATAGCTTGTCACTGACATGAAACAGACACTACAGTTTATAGAAGCATAGCTTATTACTAATGTCATAGACATTTTTCTTACAAATTTTCTTATCATTAATCCCAAAATCTCTCAAGCATAAATTATACATGTAACAGTGGAGAGTGAGAAAGAGTTCATTGCCTATACTAAGTGAGTGAAGGGACTTCATAATCTTCATGTTTCTTTCACTAGTGAAAAATGTTTCCTTTTCAGTAAAAATGAAAATATCCCCCCCCTTTTTTTTTTCAGAAATGGGTAAGAAATAAAAAATAAAACGCATAGGGTTCTTTTTATTCACATTTATACAACATGTTCCAGAAATTGACAAGAGCTTAGGTAAAGTAGAAAACCCCTGGTACCATCGATACAAACACTGAACAAGATTACACAGGCATTTGTGTAAGTAAGGTTGAGAAAGTCCCTTAAGGTTTGGGGCACCTGCGTGGTTCAGTCGTATAGTTTCTTCAAGGACCATATACACTCCTACAGAGACTCTCAAAGGTTTAATTTGTTAACAGCATGAAGTAAGGCCAATGTCTATCAGATTTAATTTACAGATATATCATGTGAATGGGAATATTAGTGAATTAATTTTGTGAAAGAAATCTGCACAAAGACGTTTCTAATTCAGGGTTTAATGTAAATATTGTAGGAAATTCCATAATACCTTTAACGTGTCAGTTATTCTAGATGATACACAACTATTTTCCTGGTAAACTGTGTCCCAAGGTGTGGTAAAAAGAATACTGAATTGGGAGTCAGAAGATCTGGACTCTGACATAAGCCCTAGTAATAAGATGTGCTTTTAGGGAAATTGTATCTCTTCTATCATTATCCTCTTGAGTTCTTTCTCTTCCTCTGAATATCAGTTTTCTCACTTGTAGAGCAGGTTGAACTAAATGAAATTGCCAGCACCTTCTACTTTCTCTTTCTGTTAACTCTAGTGTTCCTTTGATTTTCTTCTAGAAGGAAAGAGCTGTAGTGACCTGTCATCCCTAGCTTTGGAGAAATAATTTGACTGAGATTCACTTACTCTGGTTAAATTATTAGCCCAGCTCAGATGTAATCAATAGCACAAAAGACTTGGATATTTGAAGAAAAAAATGTAGACTTGTAGTAATTCAACAAGACTTTGGGTATATGTTCAGTGTCTTTTGATACAATCTGTATTCAATATCTGTTTCTAAGGGAACTATCTAAGACAGTATTTCTTTCTCAATATTTTTCTTAATACATAGAATTGGAGATATTCTTGCCCATATTCTTTCTTTGGCATCTGAAGAATTTCCTCACCTTACTTAATTGCTCATTTTCTTTGTTTTCTTTCTCTCCATTCATCACTAATTCACTGAGCATCTGGAGGTGTGTGTCTGGGTGTGTGTGTGTGTGTGTGTGTGTGTGTGTGTGTGTGTTGTGAATTTTTGTTAACATTTGTTAAGTAGAGCCCTGGAGATGTTGGGTGGTGAGCTACAAACTCAACAAAATCCAGCAAGGGAAGGTGAAATAGAGAAGCATATTACAGGTCTTAGAAGAAGGCCAGGGGCCACACAGGGAGGTCAAGGCAAAGTATAGGCAAAGAGCAAGCAGCAGGATTTGGAGTCCATGCCTTTAATAGGATCTGCAGAGGTGGAGTTCCTTGAGGAAAAATTAAGTCTGAATTAGCTAACTCAAAAGAGAAAGATTGGTAAGCTCCAAGGGGATCTTATTTAAGGGATACACAAGGTGAAAAAACTGGGAGACAGGAGAGACTGTTTATCACAAGAGGCATCAAGGGAATCGCATCAGGAAACTTCTTGTGACTCTGAGAGCTGATAACCTGGGCATATACTTGCAGGAAGGGCTAGGGTCATTCCAAGGCCCCTGCAGGCCACTTAGCCACTGAAGATGGATGCTGAGGAACGGGATGATGGACAGGTTTAGCTAAACTCTCAACTGTACGAGAGAGAGCGAGGGAAGGAGAGAAGGAAGAGGAGGGATTGCTTCTATCAGTTGCTTTTTTTTTTATCATTTTTTAAATTTATTTTCAGCATAACAGTATTCATTGTTTTTGTACCACACCCAGTGCTCCATGCATTCCGTGCCCTCTCTAATACCCACCACCTGGTTCCCCCAACCTCCCACCCCCCACCTCTTCAAACCCTCAGATTGTTTTTCAGAGTCCATAGTCTCTCATGGTTCACCTCCCCTTCCAATTTCCCCCAACTCCCTTCTCCTAACTCCCCATGTCCTCCATGCTATTTGTTATGCTCCACAAATAAGTGAAACCATAGGATAAAATTGACTCTCTCTCTGTCAAATGAATAAATAAAATCTTTAAAAAAAAAAATCTTTAAAAAAAAAGAAAACCTGTGTTAAAGTCTTTGTGTAGACCAATATTTTCAGTTCTGTAGGATAAACACCTTGAATAGACTGGCTGGGTTGTATGGCAAGTATATGTTTAAATGATAAGAAAATACCAAACTTTTTTCAAAGTAGTTTTATCACTTTATGTTTCCAAAAACAATGTTTGAGAATTCCATTTGCTCCACATCCTTGACAATGTTGACATTGTAATTCTTTTTACTTTTGGCCATTTTATTTTATTTTTTTTTAAAGATTTTATTTATTTATTTATTTCACAGACAGAGATCATAAGCAGGCAGAGAGGCAGGCAGAGAGAGAGGAGGAAGCAGGCTCCCTGCTGAGCAGAGAGCCCGATGCGGGGCTCGATCCCAGGACCCTGAGATCATGACCTGAGCCGAAGGCAGCGGCTTAACCCACTGAGCCACCCAGGCGCCCCAACTTTTGGCCATTTTAATAGGCGTATAGTTGTTTACATTTGAGTTCTTCCAATGAATAATGTTGAACAATGTTCAGATTGTGTATGCCTATTTTTATATTCTGTTTTATAAAGTGACTATATAGAGCATTTCCCCATATTTATGTTGTTGTTTGCATTCTTTTTGCTTATTTGTATGTCTTTATATTTTTATATATATCATTATATATGCTGAACTCAAGTCCTTTGTTATACATAATTTTTTTTAAACAACCAAATTTTTATTGTGTTATTTTAGTCACCATAAAATACATCATTAGTTTTTGATGCAGTGTTCCAAGATTCATTGTTTTTGTACAAAACCCAGTGCTCCATGCAATATGTGCCCTCACCACTAGGCTCACCCATCCTCCCCTCTAAAACCCTAGTTTGTTTATCAGAGTCCATAGTCTCTCATGGTTTACCTCCCCCTCTGATTTCCCCCAATTCACTTTTCCTTTCCTTCTCCTAATGTCCTCCATGTTATTCCTTATGTTCCACAAGTAAGTAAAACCATATAATAATTGACTTTCTTTGCTTGATTTATTTCACTCAGCATAATCTGCTCTAGTCCCACCCATGTTGATGCAAAAGTTGGGTATTCATCCATTCTGATGTCTGAGTAATATTTCATTGTATATATGGACCACATCTACTTTATCCTTTCGTCTGTTGAAGGCCATCTTGGCTCTTTCCACAGTTTGGCTATTGTGGACATTGCTGCTATGAATATTGGGATACATATGGCCCTTCTTTTCACTATATCTGTATCTTTGGGGGAAATATCCAGTAGTGCATTCGCTGGGTCATAGGGTAGTTTTATTTTTATTTTTTTGAGAAATCTCCACACTGTTTTCCAAAGTGGCTGACTAATGTGCATTCCCACCAAGAATGTAAGAGGATTCCCCTTTCTCCACATCCTCTCCAACATTTGTTGTTTCCTGACTTGTTAATCTTTGCCATTCTAACTGGTGTAAGGTTGTATCTCAATGTGGTTTTGATTTGAATTTCCCTAATAGCTAATAATGATGAACATTTTTTCATGTGATTGCTAGCCATTTGTATGTCTTCACTGGAGAAGTGTCTGTTCATGTCTTCTGCCCATTTGTTGACATGGTTATCTGGTTTTTGGGTGTTGAGTTTGAGAAGTTCTTTATAGATCTTGGATATCAGCCCTTTGTCTGTAGTGTCATTTGCAAATACCTTCTCCCATTCCATGGGTTGCTTCTTTGTTTTGTTGACTGTTTCCTTTGTTGTGCAGAAGCTTTTGGTCCTGATGAAGTCCCAAAGGTTCATTTTCACTTTTGTTCCTTTTGTCTTTGGAGACCTGTCTTGAAAGAAGTTGCTGTGGAAGTTACTGGCTATGATCTGCTCTAGGAGTTTGATGGATTCCTGTCTCACATTGAGGTCTTTCATCCATTTTGAGTTTATCTTTGTGATTATACATAATTTATAAATAACAGTAATATATATAATATTTAATAATTTATAATAATATATAAATATTCTTCTAGTCTGTAGTTTGCATTTTTCTTAAACATGTCTTACAAAGAGTATACATTTTTAATTTTGATAATGTTGATATTATATATATTACTATTATTTATAAATTATATAGGACAAAGGACTTCTAATTTAATTTTCTTCTTTTATTATTAGTGCTTATTGTATTCTGTTAGGAAATCTTTGCCTACTCGAAGGCAACAAAGATATTTTATTTTTTTTTTAATTTTTTTTTTATTTTTTTCAGCATAACAGTATTCATTATTTTTGCACCACACCCAGTGCTCCATGCAATCCGTGCCCTCTACAATACCCACCACCTGGTGCCCCCAACCTCCCACCCCCCACCCCTTCAAAATTCTCAGATCGTTTTTCAGAGTCCATAGTCTCTCATGGTTCACCTCCCCTTCCAATTTCCCTCAACTCCCTTCTCCTCTCCATCTCCCCTTGTCCTCCATGCTATTTGTTATGCTCCACAAATAAGTGAAACCATATGATAATTGACTCTCTCTGCTTGACTTATTTCACTCAGCATAATCTCTTCCAGTCCCGTCCATGTTGCTACAAAACTTGGGGATTCAACCTTTCTTTCTTTCTTTTTTTTTTTTTTTTTACAGCTTTATAAACATATATTTTTATCCCCAGGGGTACAGGTCTGTGAATCGCCAGGTTTACACACTTCACAACACTCACCATAGCACATACCCTCCTCGATATCCATAACCCCACCCCCTCTCCCAACCCCCTCCCCCCATCAACCCTCAGTTTGTTTTGTGAGATTAAGAGTCACTTATGGTTTGTCTCCCTCCCAATCCCATCTTGTTTCATTTACTCTTCTCCTACCCCCTCAACCCCCCATGTTGCATCTCCTCTCCCTCATATCAGGGAGATCATGATAGTTGTCTTTCTCCGATTGACTTATTTCGCTAAGCATGATACCCTCTAGTTCCATCCACGTCGTCGCAAATGGCAAGATTTCATTTCTTTTGATGGCTGCATAGTATTCCATTGTGTATATATACCACATCTTCTTTATCCATTCGTCTGTAGATGGACATCTAGGTTCTTTCCATAGTTTGGCTATTGTAAACATTGCTGCTATAAACATTCGGGTGCACGTGCCCCTTCGGATCACTATGTTTGTATCTTTAGGGTAAATACCCAGCAGTGCAATTGCAGGGTCATAGGGTAGTTCTATTTTCAACATTTTGAGGAACCTCCATGCTGTTTTCCAGAGTGGTTGCACCAGCTTGCATTCCCACCAACAGTGTAGGAGGGTTCCCCTTTCTCCGCATCCTCGCCAGCATCTGTCATTTCCTGACTTGTTAATTTTAGCCATTCTGACTGGTGTGAGGTGATATCTCATGGTGGTTTTGATTTGTATTTCCCTGATGCCGAGTGATATGGAGCACTTTTTCATGTGTCTGTTGGCCATCTGGATGTCTTCTTTGCAGAAATGTCTGTTCATGTCCTCTGCCCATTTCTTGATTGGATTATTTGTTCTTTGGGTGTTGAGTTTCCTAAGTTCTTTATGGATTTTGGACACAAGCCCTTTATCTGATATGTCATTTGCAAATATCTTCTCCCATTCTGTCAGTTGTCTTTTGGTTTTGTTAACTGTTTCCTTTGCTGTGCAAAAGCTTTTGATCTTGATAAAATCCCAAAAGTTCATGTTTGCCCTTGCTTCCCTTGCCTTTGGTGATGTTCCTAGGAAGATGTTGCTGCGGCTGACGTCGAAGAGGTTGCTGCCTGTGTTCTCCTCGAGGATTTTGATGGATTCCTTTCTCACATTGAGATCCTTCATCCATTTTGAGTCTATTTTCGTGTGTGGTGTAAGGAAATGATCCAATTTCATTTTTCTGCATGTGGCTGTCCAATTTTCCCAACACCATTTATTGAAGAGGCTGTCTTTGTTCCATTGGACATTCTTTCCTGCTTTGTCGAAGATGAGTTGACCATAGAGTTGAGGGTCCATTTCTGGGCTCTCTATTCTGTTCCATTGATCTATGTGTCTGTTTTTGTGCCAGTACCATGCTGTCTTGATGATGACAGCTTTGTAATAGAGCTTGAAGTCCGGAATTGTGATGCCACCAACTTTGGCTTTCTTTTTCAATATTCCTTAGGCTATTCGAGGTCTTTTCTGGTTCCATATAAATTTTAGGATTATTTGTTCCATTTCTTTGAAAAAAAGGGATGGTACTTTGATAGGAATTGCATTAAATGTGTAGATTGCTTTAGGTAGCATAGACATTTTCACAATATTTATTCTTCCAATCCAGGAGCATGGAACATTTTTCCATTTCTTTGTGTCTTCCTCAATTTCTTTCATGAGTACTTTATAGTTTTCTGAGTATAGATTCTTAGTCTCTTTGGTTAGGTTTATTCCTAGGTATCTTATAGTTTTGGGTGCAATTGTAAATGGGATGGACTCCTTAATTTCTCTTTCTTCTGTCTTGTTGTTGGTGTAGAGAAATGCAACTGATTTCTGTGCATTGATTTTATATCCTGACACTTTACTGAATTCCTGTACAAGTTCTAGCAGTTTTGGAGAGAGGACCCAAACAAATAAAATCATGAATGAAAGAGGAGAGATCACAACGAACACCAAAGAAATACAGACAATTATAAGAACATACTATGAGCAACTCTACGCCAACAAATTTGACAATCTGGAAGAAATGGATGCATTCCTAGAGACATATAAACTACCACAACTGAACCAGGAAGAAATAGAAAGCCTGAACAGACCCATAACCAATAAGGAGATTGAAACAGTCATCAAAAATCTCCAAACAAACAAAAGCCCAGGGCCAGACGGCTTCCCGGGGGAATTCTACCAAACATTTAAAGAAGAACTAATTCCTATTCTCCTGAAACTGTTCCAAAAAATAGCAATAGAAGGAAAACTTCCAAACTCATTTTATGAGGCCAGCATCACCTTGATCCCAAAACCAGACAAGGATCCCAACAAAAAAGAGAACTACAGACCAATATCCTTGATGAACACAGATGCAAAAATTCTCGCCAAAATACTAGCCAATAGGATTCAACAGTACATTAAAAGGATTATTCACCACGACCAAGTGGGATTTATTCCAGGGCTGCAAGGTTGGTTCAACATCCGCAAATCAATCAATGTGATACAACACATTAATAAAAGAAAGAACAAGAACCATATGATACTCTCCATAGATGCTGAAAAAGCATTTGACAAAGTACAGCATCCCTTCCTGATCAAAACTCTTCAAAGTGTAGGGATAGACGGCACATACCTCAATATTATCAAAGCCATCTATGAAAAACCCACTGCAAATATCATTCTCAATGGAGAAAAACTGAAAGCTTTTCCGCTAAGGTCAGGAACACGGCAGGGATGTCCGTTATCACCACTGCTATTCAACATAGTACTAGAAGTCCTAGCCTCAACAATCAGACAACAAAAGGAAATTAAAGGCATCCAAATCGGCAAAGAAGAAGTCAAACTATCACTCTTCGCAGATGATATGATACTCTATGTGGAAAACCCAAAAGACTCCACTCCAAAACAAAGATATTTTATAAGTTTAGCTTTTATTTAGGTTCATGATCAGTTTCAAGTAAATATTTTCTATGGTGTGAGGTAGGGGATTGGATAATTATTTTCTGTATAGATGCCTAGTTGCTTCAACATAATTTATCGAATGGACTGTCTTTATACACTAATTTTGCATATTTTTAAAATTGATTGACAGTTTGAATGTATACATGCATTATGAGTTCTCTAGTTTAATTTCACTGATATACATGTCTATCCTCACAAATACCACATAGTCTTGATAACAGTAGCATTATAGTAGACTTTGAAGTTAGGTATTGTAAGTCCTACAACTTTGTTTATTGTGACAAAATTATTTTATTTCCTTTATAGATGCAGATGAATTTTGAAACTAGCTTACCAATTTCTTAAAACTTGCTGAGATTTGGATTATTTCAAAATAGAGTTGAATCTGTAGAATATAAAATCAGAATGACAGGACTAGATTCTATTATAAAGCACTTCCTCAGATCTTTAGAAAATTCCCCAGTATGGAGGTTGTTAAATCTAAAATGGATTTATTTGCCATTTAGAATTTGGTATTGTGGTTTAGAATATAGCCCTGAGAGAGATTTTCTGAGTTTGATCTCATTGTACTGCTTATTTTTTAGATGAACTTGATCAAATTATTGAATCTCTGTGCCTTAGTTTCCTATTTTTCCATTACCTTAAAGAGATGCTGTAAAGATTAAATTAGTTAATAATTTATTAATTATCAGAAGTATATTTATTATGCATAATTAATACTTAATAAATTAAATTTAAAATTAGATTAATAATTTTTATTAATTTATTGACTTATTTATTAAATAAATTGAATGCATTTATTAATAAATCAATCAGTAAATGAAATTGATGATTGTAAAATGAAATTAAAATTAATAAATTAAATATGTATTAATTATTATAATTAACATATCATTATATGTTAAGACACTTACAACAGAACCTGGCAAATATTAAGCACCATGTAGACATGTGGATTTTGTTTCTGTTTTTTGTATTGCTATTGAAATAATGTCTATACTCAGTGCCATTCTTTCATGAAGGCCAAGATAAAATAATTTATCAGTTAACATCAGGCTCTATTCTCAGGTAAAGTTTTTATGTATTTCAATGTAAACACCATTCTAGATTCTACATCCTACCGGTGAATCTGAAAGCCAAAATAAAGCATGAGAAAATGTTACACTTAGTAACACAAACTGGGGTTAATAATGCTGGAATATGTATAACCAATATAAAGACAATAACATTGGAAATAATTAAAATAATATTGTTTGAGAAATAGTGAAATAATCAACCATATCTTCTTTTAATCTACCTTTCCTTCTCTGTCCTTAGATCCAGATATCACAAGATAAGAGTGGAGTCTTAGTGAGGGGAGAATTTAATGAAATTTAAGAATGTGGAGAGATTGCTTTTATTCTTTAGTAAGAAGCCTCTTTGGTGCTGCTGAGGACTTAGGTAAAGAAAACTTCGGTCACATGGTCAGACATACACGCTCCTAACTTTCCTAGTTAAAGACTGCTGTTCCTAGGGCTTGTCACTGTTCTTCCTTAAGAGCCTAAGCAACAGTTTAGGAAGTGTGCAGCTTGTTCTAGGACTGAGAAAAGAAAAATAACTTTCATTTCTCTTTTCTCTTTGTTTTCTACTATAATTACTGAAGAATAAAAATAAGCAATTCTTATGGTTCTATTTCTCAGATTCAGGGAATAATTGGATTCATCAGAGGAAAAATGAGTTGAAAGTTGCCACTTATCTCTAGCATCAAAATGATAACTAACTTATAAACAGCAATAAATTAAAGTAATGGGTCAGAATATTCAGAATTTTTGTGTAAGGCAAACTGGTAGCTGGTCTTCCATGGTATTATGGCTTTTCCAGTATCATGGGTGAACAAAGAAGAGTGTCATTTATTATAATATGAAAGAGATACATAGTTGTCATAGATATGGGGATATTTTTAACAATTTCTTTGCATTAAGAAACATTCTCATTAGGGGCGCCTGGGTGGCTCAGTGGGTTAAAGCCTCTGTCTTCGGCTCAGGTCATGATCTCAGGGTCCTGGGATTGAGCCCTGCATTGGGCTCTCTGCTCGGCTATGAGCCTACTTCCTCCTCTCTCTTCTGCCTGCCTCTCTCTGTGATCTTTCTCTGTGTCAAATAAATAAATAAAATCTTAAAAAAAAAAAAGAAACATTCTCATTACAAATATGCTTATCTGGAGCGCCTGTGTGGCACAGTCAGTCAAGCACCTGACTCTTGGTTTCAGCTCAGTTCATGATCTCAGAGTCATGGGACTGAAGCCCTGCAACAGGTTCCATGCTCTGCATGAAGTCTGCTTAAGATTCTTTCTCCCTCTCTCTGCCTCTTCCACTTTGCTCGCTCTCTCGCTCGCTCTCTCTGAATAAATAAATACGTAAGTCTTTAAACAACAACAAAAATATGCCTATTTGTGATTGCCCCCCACCAAAGATTCTGGATCTAAGGAAAGAAAAGATACTATTTCAGACATAACAGTAGGACAATTATGACATATTTTTCAACATCACATAGCAAAGTTGTCTAGTGTTTGTTAGCCATAATAATGGCAAGGTAACAGGGAAACAAATTTAGAGTGGGGTTAGAAGTTTAGGCTTATTCATCCTTTGCTTGTTGAGAAAACGAAGATATTACATGCTATCTATTGAGATCTGGTTTCCATAGTGTTAAAGGAAAAATAATAAAGCTTTGTGTAAATAAGATAATGTGTGTAAAAAAAAAAATCTATAATCCACTATACTAGAGTAGGTTCCAACTTCAAGAATAGCATGATCATGTTTAAGGGTGTTATTAGTTCTTTGCTTGAGAACTCAGTCAAGCCTGCCGAAACCAACAAACTCTAATTGCAGTAGTTAGTAACTGAGCTATTCATAGTACTATATAAAGTCAAAATGGCTGGTGATATTTTGATGTTCTTTGGCACCCTTACATACCTGGAGGTAAAGGATCTTTGAACCCAGAATGAAACTGTGTTAAGTTACTTGGAATTTCAAAGACCAAAACTGTGTGTGTATCCTTCATGTCTGCTTGTATTCAGCAAAACTATTTAACAATATCTTTTCATTGTTAATAATCTAGACATAGCTTAATTATTTATATTTATAGTCTTGGATTCATTATTTTCCATTTGTGATATAGAAAATTGTTAGTTTTCTCATACTCATACTATTTGACTGTCACTAATGCTTAGGTGCTAGTTTGCAAGCAGGAAACATTTCTTTGGGGCTATGTAAAGCAGCATTGTGTATTTGTGCCTGTGTGTTTTTTCTTCCAAATTAAATTTATTGGATTACATATGCTTGCATTTCATTATGAGATCATAAAATTCAATATACTCTATAAATATCGACATGATACACTACCTAAATTACATTTACACTGTGCCGAAGACAACCTCAAAGCAAGGAAAAATTAAGTCTCTTATGATAACAGAGGTATTAACAGAAAAAAAAAAGTCTTCTTTTAAATATAGCACAAATAAGGTGTCTGCCTGTCAATGACAGTAAACTTAATAAGAATATTAATTTATAAGTATACTAAAATATGTTTAAATTAAAATAAAATAAAGAAAACAATATGCTAGAACTAAAATAACACTGAATTCCTCTCAATAAAGAGAATGCATTTAAATACTATAATTTCTAAATGAAACACTTAGCATTGAACCATCCATTGAGTTTTCTGTATACCAGCCACCATGTAAAATGGTCTATGCAGAATATTTTATTTAATCTCCATAACTCATACACAATATATTAGTCTTATTTCACACTGAAGAAACAGAGGAACAGTGAGAGTAAAATTACTTGACTGAGATTAAGAGCAAGGAGTGGAGTCTGAACTCCACCTAGGACAAAGCCACAGCACCACATGGAGGCATGTCCACACTGTACTATATGCTGAAAACCCTGGCCTCCTGGGGAAGCAATGTAGAAGTCTCTCATCCACTGAGCTTTTCAGGAAAGATCTTTGCACATATGTAACCCATCCAATGTGAGTCCTAACCCTCTATGTTTAGTTCGTGTAGAGTGCTAGGAGTAACCCTCTTGTAATGAGTTCATTCCCTTTTTTGTTTCAAATATCACTTTGTTCTTAGCAGCAACCCTCTTTCTGATTTAGCTATGAGGAGATCAGAACTTGTGTACATATTTCTGAACTTCAGTTAATTTCATTAGAATCCACATTGTTCACAGAAATTTGTTACACTCTTTTGCTCATGAGACTAGAATATGGCCTTTTTTAAATGTAAATTTTTCTTTTTAAACATGAAATTAGAATTACATTTTTTGGAATTTAGGAATGAAACTTCAGAAGTTGAAATATATTTTACATATCAAGAAAATGTAATTCTCTTTCTGGATTTGGTAATTTAGCTGGTTACTCAGTACTTGAGAAGTTTACAAATATTTGCAGGGAGGGGGCCAGTTACTTTGTTGTAATCTGTAATCTGCCACAATATCCAAAATGATATTATCTGCAAAAATATGATATTCAGCAAAAAATATAACTTCTATATCTCAGTGACAGTTTGATGTATGTGTAGATATGATTCATAATTGCTATAGAAGATAGAAAAATAACTATTCTGAAAATTTTAACATTCTCCAAGAAAGAAAATGTAAGATTTCTTCAAAATTGTTTCATTTCTCAAGAAAAGTTGGAAAAATTCAGCCTGCTTCAAGAAATAGCTGTTATTTTTTTTTAATTAAATTAAAGTCTGCTGTTTATAAGGTACTCTTACTAAATGTATGTAAGTCTATAGAATGTAGCTGACCTAGAATTTTCAACATAATTTAAGTAGAAGAACCATGCAAGTCCCAAGTCTATATTCTTTCATTCATTATAACAGATGTTTTGAGAAAAAAATCTTATGTCCCTAATGGTTTCAGATAGTTTATCTCTCTGTCTACATATAAGTAGAAGTCTCTGTCCCACTGATGCTCCAGACATTGGTAATATATGGATTTGTTTGCTTTTCATGTTGACATGTATGGTTTTTTTTTTTTTTTTTTTTTTTTTTTAAAGATTTTATTTATTTATTTGACAGAGAGAGATCACAAGTAGACGGAGAGGCAGGCAGGCAGAGAGAGAGAGGGAAGCAGGCCCCCTGCCGAGCAGAGAGCCCGATGCGGGACTCGATCCCAGGACCCTGAGATCATGACCCGAGCCGAAGGCAGCGGCTTAACCCACTGAGCCACCCAGGCGCCCCGACATGTATGGTTTTAAAAGTGTGGAGATATTTGGATTTAGGCGTTCATCGATATCATACAGAATGTGAGGGCATTTTTCTTTTAAATTTTGATTTCCAAAACCTATATTATTTCTGTAAACAAGGTCACAAGTATGTTCCAGTATGCTGTCTCTTTTAATACATAGGTTATGGTTCAATTTATCAGGAATCATTTTTTGAAAGTACAAAGAATATTGGAATTATAAACTTTTTTGGCCACAAATATATATATATTTAACATAATTCTCCAGCAAAATCAGGTCCATACCCATAAAGTGAATCAGCATATAGAAATTAGCATATGATGCAGTAAAGTAGTCTTTTAGGGAGTTAATTTGTTACAGTTAGATTTCCAAAGCTAAAATACTTTGGAAATATATTTTGTTGAAATAAATAGAAATAAAGCAATGTCACTGAAGGGATATATTCTCTTAAAAAACATAGACAAGAGTTAATATTTCATAATTAAGAAAATAAAATAATAGATACCATAAAACATTGATGTAATTTAAACTATGGATGGCAAAGAGAAAAATTAGCAAAAATAAGTAAGCCATCATTGTTACTATGTTCCAGACAATATGATGGGAGTATTTTCTGTGGATTACTCCTTAAATTCCTTATAGCAACCATATTTTATAAATTGATGATATGCAATTCTTAACTCATAGCTTCAGGAGTAGGTCTTAGACTGTAGCTCATCTGTTGGGTCATTTGTATATTTTTAGAAGTAATTTCCTATGATCTAGCCTAAAACCCACTCCTTAGGGCTCTTCTGAACATTTTATAAGCTTCTAATTTCTGTATCCAATATTTCCTGCTTTATCTACCATTAGTTGTTTCCCTTTTCTTGATATAATTGCCAAGCTTTGCGTGGTCTTAGGAGGATGGAAGAGAAACCAAGGACCAGTTATGTAGTCCAACTGAGAGCCAATAGTGACCTGGATGGTCTATCTCCTGAGATACTGAGAAACGATTTGAATTATTATATATTTTGCTGTTGTGCTGAGATTGTTTGTCATGAGTTGAATATATGGAGTTTGGTTTGGGAAAAAACAAAAAAAAACAAAACAGAAATGGAAATTTGCTGAGTATAATAATGAGTCTAACTGGACTTTTTATTTTTGAAGACTGATGGATTTCAGCCTAACCACTCCCCTATCTGTTTCTGCTACAAATCTAGCAAGCTGAAAAGAAAGCCCAAGTTCTCCTTCCTTTGGTGCCTGCAGGAAGTTTAATCCATGTAAGCCCCAGCCAGAGAGGGAGTCAGGACCATCATCCCATGCACTAACCCCCATAGAAAACAAGCCATTCTCCTTTACCAGCACTCTTAAGCCATTTTCAGACCAGCTTTAGATCCAGCCCTGCTCTCTTTAGAAAACTTTATTGTTTAGGTTATAAACCTTCCCATAACTTCTTGGTAGAGTATAGGGTCATCAGTTTCAATGTGTGAACCAAATTTAAGATAGGGCTCATGGGTGTCCTCTTGGCTATGGCTTTCTTCAAACTTGCCCTTTCAATTCTGTTGTTCTGTGCTACATGGCCTCACCTTACTGAGCATCTGCTACAGATTTAACCTGTCTGAGTCAGAAGTTTTGGTAACTGGTGAAAAGAGGAGTATAAAAGTGGTGCTCTTTCAAAAGTGTGATTGTGAATCATGACCCAGACTTATCTGTGCATCTCAATTTAAATTATATGTCTTAATTGTAGCATAAATTGTGAAATGCACTAATCTCAGGAAAAATGTTCTTACTCATGACAGTTGGTAGTGTCTCAAATAGAAATGCCCCCCATTTCATGGGGTGTTCAGAGGGAAGACTGCATACAACGTATGGCCTGTTGGGCTGTCACTCCTGGGAAAGGCAATTACCATGCGGTGTGTTGAAGTCACAGTCTTTAAAGCAGATGGCTCACTAGAACCCTATGAAATATCACTGCTTATGCCTCTGTTATAACAAAGGTCCTGTTATCCAGGGTCATAGGGGAAAACACACATGGTACATCCATGATAGAAGAAACCTGCCTCAAGCCCAGAGTCCTCCAGTGGAATAGAACAACTTGAGTCAAGAGGGAGATCCTTAACCTTGTCAATACTCATTTGAGATCTTCGGGAGGAAGAAATGTAGAAATAGGCAGAGTACTGAGGGAATCCCTGAATTACATCCAGAAATGCAAAGCAATCAAAAAAGACAAGACAAATAACAAATGGATGAAATGAAACAAATGAAAAACCTGGAAACCGGGGGGGTAGGGGGGGAGCATAGAACTGAAGAGAAATCCACAATTTAACTCAGTAAGACTAAGTTACTGAAAATCTCTAAAATTTGCTCAAGAAATTCATACAACAAAAAAGATAAAAGGGACCTGAGTGGCTTTTGTCTCTCGACATAAATTAGAATGTTGCTAATTGTCATATAATTGAGATTAAGACTGTCTGATACTTACTTTTCAGGATATTGCATATTGATAGAAAACTAGGGACAAACTTCAGTTTTGGTTCTCAAGTACAGCCCCCATCAGTACTTATACCTTTTGGATATCTGAACCTAGCACTTTACTGGGGAAAAAAAAGGATGCTATATTCACCTTGGCTGTGGTTTTATATGTGTGAGGTCATCTGTTCTTAGAGGGAGGCTCATGCTGGCAAGGCATGTGAAGTTTTCTAGATTCTGTGAAGATTTCTAGATCTGCAAGATCTGTGAAGTTTTCTAGATTCTAACATCCTTTCTGTTACCCACACTAGACATTGTTAGCAATGGTTTCGGTCATCATTCTGTAATAACATCTTTTGGGCATCTGCTTAAAATCTAATGAAATATCAGAAATCAATGCACCTTAAAAAGCACTCTGAATAAGAGAGAAAAAACAAAATTGCTGATTCTACTAATAACTTGTCAATAAGCAACTGAATAATTCCCTATGTTTTCTCAATGGTTTCTACTATCAGCTAATAGCTCCCTCTCCGTGTGTCCAGCTGCTGCAAGCTGTTCCTATTCCCACAGGGCTGACTACTTAGAATCATTTACACAGCCGTGCTAGATCATAAACTATGCTTGATTTCTAGTGATAGCTATGGTATTTACAGCTCATTACTTTAACAATTTTTTCCTCAAAATTACCCTAGAGTAACTTTATGATCCAGCCTGTGTACACTGTGCAGTATTCCCCTACTAGATGATGTTTTGTTTTGTTTGTTTGTTTGTTTGTTTGTTTGGGTTTCTTATTTATTTATTTATTTATTTATTTATTTATTTATTGTTCTGTTTTGTTTTTATTCTGGGCAGGACAAGGACCTCTCTATCTCTTGATTTAAAGTGAGGTCCTTCATTCTAGAAGGCTATCTTTCCTCGATAGGAATTATAGCATTGAACAAAGTATTTTTTCTGGCTAATATCTCAAAACAAAATGTAGGACACTTGGCAGACATTCCTAATTTCTCATTTCATTTCATTTTCTCTAACCTTTCTTCCCATTCGTATTCACTGTTGTTCAAAGTACAGCCATCAGATCAAGTTCCAGAAAAAGCTTTGGCTGTCCTGTAATCTCCCAAGGCTAATAAACATTCCGAATCATAAATGTTATTCAGCATTATAATCTCATAGATATTCCAAAGGAAAACTTTTTATCCTTGGAACCTAAAAAGTTGGATAGTTAATAGTAGTGTGTTCAGTGAGCAACCATTCTTGGCTACACAGAGAAGTAATTATAGTCTGGCAATTAGTAGTCACTGAATCTCTAATTTATTCATTCAGCAATTTTTTTTGAAAAGTTACTACGAGCAGGATACGCTTCTAATTGCTAAAGATGCAACAAGGAGAAGAACAAAACAAAAATCCCTGACAACATAGACCTAGGTAATGCTGCCCTATTAAATAACTCCAAACTCTTAGAAGCTTAAAACAATAAAGGTTTATTTCCAATACTAGTGAAATCTTTACTGCAGCTTGGCTGAGGCTCTGCTCTACCGGTCCTCACTCTATGACCAAGGCCAATGATGTAGCCCCTGTCATTTCTTTCTGCCAGTCACAGAGGGAGAGGGAAAGTCAACGATGAAGAGCCTCATATGAGTGGACGCACGCTCCCGGACAGCCATGATACATAGCACTATCTCTCATCCCTCATTAACTGGAACCAGTCACATGATCCCCACCAGACATAAAAGGGCCAGGAATTGGAATCCTCCCATGTATTCAGGAGATTAAGAGCTGGGTGAGTTTTGTGAGCAGCACAAATTGCGACCACATGGACATTGACATACAATAAGAAAACCAATAAACAGAATGTATCGATTATATAGATATTATGGAGTAAAATAAAACAGAAAAGTTGAGTGAAACTTCAGGTTCAGAAGTATAATTTTAAATTGTAAATCAGGGAAGATGTACCTGAAATAATGACACTGAATAAAGTTTTGAGGTAGGTGAAAGGATAAGATAGGGGGTCATGTGTGAGGAAGATAATTCTCTGCAGAGGTCTTAAGGTAAAGATCTGTGTTGTGTGTTTCTGAAACAGCAGGGAATCCAGAGACACAAGAGTGGAGTAAGCTGGGCAAGTATACAAAGAACTAAATTGAAGTTAAAACCATGAAACCACATCACTTCAAAGGTTTGAGTGGAAAAGCAAAATGATCTTTCCTAACGATATTAACAATGTCTTTCTGAGTGCTGTGTTGCCAACAGAGAATATGGTGGTGAATACCAGGAAGGAGACATTCATCCAGGCAAAGAACACAATGGGCTTGAACTGTGTTGGTATCAGTAAAGCAAATGTAATAACTGGATTCTAATTATAGTTTAAAGATTGAACCAGCATAGTTTACTGATGAAAATTATGTGGAGAGAGAGAGAAAAGAAGAAATCAAAGATTAGGGAAACCAAAGGGCTGTTATATGTTATAAGCCTGTATATCTATATCTATATCTATATCTATATCTATATCTATATCTATATCTATATCTATATCTATCTAACTATATCTATATCTATATCTATATCTATATCTATATCTATATCTATCATCTATCTATATACTGTATATAGCTACTTGGCCTTCTGTTGTTACCATCCATACCACTACCACCCTTGTCCAGAGCCATTGTAACAAGCTCAACTGGCCTAACTCTTTCCACACTACTGATAAGTCATTTTTCAATATAGTAGACCAAGTCCTCTTTTTGAAAACATTTCCTATCAGAGAAATTACATTTCAAAGTCTTTTCTTTGTATTTCAAAGGTCCCATTTCATTTAGTGTGTGGCAACCCCCTGACTTGACTTATAATCGATCTCTTCCTTTGCACATGCAGCTCCAATCAGCCAGCATTTTTGCTCTTTGAACATAACAAATACCCTTCCAAGGTCTCTCCCCTGCTATTATCTGTGTCTGGAACAGTCTTTTCCCTAAATACCTGCAAAGGTCCTTACCTTCTTCAGGTATCTTCTCAAAAGTCATCTCTTTGTAAAAGTCATTTCAGAACACTCCATCTATATTTTTCCCACACCCTCTTATGCTACTTTTTCACTTTACTCTTCTTACTCCCTTTGTGGCACTTACAGCCCACATCATGAAATATCTTCATTTGTATGTATTTATTTTTGTATTTCATCCTTTCCACCAAATTTAAGAATTTATGAGGGCAGAGAATTATCCAACTTGTCCTTTTCTCTAACACCAATACCTGCCTTAGTGCCTGGAATAAAGTGGGCATACAAGAGATATTGGTGTTAAGTGAAAGAATAAATAAATCCTAAAATGCAGTGGATGAAATTAGAGACTTCTACAGGTGCTCCACTTTTTGAAGTTTAAGTAAGCTAAGCAATAATCTGGTGCCCTGCCAGAAACTAGAGATGTCATAATGTAGCCAGCACCATGAATGCAGAGGAGAAAGATTCAATTACTGATACTGTTAATATCTTGACAAAAGCAATTGAGTTCTGCTGACATTCTGAAACAATTTACAAAGCTCAAATATTGTTGTCTAGAAAATAGAATAAGGGTAAAGATAACTCCACAGCATACAAGGCTTAAAGAATATTTTTTATATGGAAATACATATTTGGTCCATGTAGTTAATTTCTAGAAATGGGAAGTAAAAATTCCTCCAAAACATTATCCTAGGAGAAAATTTAATGAATAGTTTGTAAGGAACATTGAAACCTATAGGAATCACTAATTACAGACAGTATCAGGAATAGAGTTTAAGTCAAGGAATGACACTTTTTGTTAATCCAAACCTATACATTAAGTAGACTGCTGAACATAATTATGGCCTGGTTTACCAAAATTTCCCCCCAAAGTCTCCTCAGTGACAGCCTTATCAGCTTTATAAGTAGAGCCAGATGGTTAAAAATATGGAGCCTGGGTGATTCAATCATTTTTCCTATACTAAAGAGAGAATTTGATTTTTAAGTGACTTTTTTAATAGCATATCAATTACTCAATAGTTTTATCACATGCTGAGGAATGCTCTGAGTTTTAAAACGATCGTGTATTCTCACAAGTGCATTCTGAATTTCAGTGAATTAGCTGAATAAAAAGTTACGAAGTCTAGAGTTATCATTAGAACATTTTAGAAACAACTATCTTGATATTGATAAGAGAAATAAATACAGATGACATATATATGTCATATATATACATATGACAATATATATGATACAGCAAATTTGACATAATGTGCTTTATGAAGTTCAGCATGGACCAGTGACTACCAAACTCAGAGCCATGTCAGTAACATTTAAGTCGCCTCCACAATTTCATTACATCAAGTATGATTTTTTTTTTAAAGATTTTTTATTTATTTGTCAGAGAGAGAGGAGAGCGAGCGAGCACAGGCAGACAGAATGGCAGGCAGAGGCAGAGGGAGAAGCAGGCTCCCCGCCAAGCAAGGAGCCCGATGTGGGACTCGATCCCAGGACGCTGGGATCATGACCTGAGCCGAAGGCAGCTGCTTAACCAACTGAGCCACCCAGGCGTCCCACATCAAGTATGATTTTAAAATTCAACTTAGAAAATGAAACTTGAGGGGTGCCTGGGTGGCTCAGTGGGTTAAAGCCTCTGCCTTCAGCTCAGGTCGTGATCCCAGGGTCCTGGGATCGAGCCATGCATCTGGCTCTCTGCTCAGTGGGGAGCCTGCTTCCTCCTCTCTCTCTGCCTGCCTCTCTTGTGATCTCTGTCTGTCAAATAAATAAATAAATCTTAAAAAAATAAAATGAAACTTGGGGGTGTCTGGGTAGATCTGTTGGTTGAGGATCTGACTCTTGGTTTTGGCTCAGATCATGATCTCCTGGGTTGTGAGATGGAGCACTGCCTAGGGCTCCCCACCCCGCGGGGAGTCTGCTTGAGAGTTCTCTCCCTCTGCTCCTCTCCCTACTCATTTGCTCGCTTGCTCTCTCTCTCTCTTTCTCTCTCTCAAATAAATAAATAAATCTTTAAAAAATAAAAAAAGTGAAACTTAGCTTACCATTATTTTAGAGACAAGATCACAAGAAGTCAAGGTAAGAGCAAAAGTAGCAAAGGATGTATTCCTAGTTGGTGATTTAATGTACTTTAAAGAGGTACTGAAATTGAACCTACCCTGTATATAAATGGTTGTGCTTGGCTCCTTCAGTACTCAGGGTCCCAGGATTTGTAACCCAATGAATGGGGTTGAAAACATATTATTGTTAAATAGGTTTAGGAATCAAGAAGATATGAGAAAAGTGGTGGTTCTTTTTCCTGTGTTCAAATAGTAATGCATGCTCATAATGATTGTGAACTGAATACATGAGAATGTTGGGTGTCTGAAGAAGTTATGTGTTCTGTGTACAATGATGTTATTATCTCAAGCCATCTATATCTATACCTATTTCTTTACCTCTATCTATGTATCTCTGCCTCTATATGTTAACTTCTGAGATATTTTATAGTTTCAGTTTCCAATTTTAGAGAGACAGAGATTAAATACCTTGCTGGAGAACATCAATTTGGTAATTGTAATCTTATTTGAACTCATGTTTTTCTGATTGACGTATCCATATTCTTTCTACTATACCACATAACCTCTCAAAAAGAGATTCAAGTAAACTGAACAAGCATTTTGGAGATACCTGCCTATAAAAACCAACCTTTTTTTTTTTTCTAGTTGCCATTCACAATCCACCCCCTCCCCCACCAAAACACACATACAAAAGTGCATGCCACAAAATGCACTTATGAATAATATAATTTCAAGGCTTTATTAAATATTTTATTAAATGCTAAGACTTAAATATTAAGAATGCTATAACTTATTGTACTTCCTAAGGACTTTCAAAAATATACATATATCTTTATATTTGTGCCCATGCTATTGATAATTCTATAAAAAATGTTAGTTCTAACATTTATATTAAGTTGAACCCATGATTGATTGCATTTTGTTCAATAAGAACTGACAATATCTAAATATATTTGTGTTTCCTGCTTGTCCTTTGACATTGGAATTAGCTTGTATCTTGGCATGTGTCTCCTTTCAAAATGAGGGCAGCATTTCAATTGCTATTTCTTTGTGCCAAATCCTGGCTAAGCTGTTTAATTCACATGGACCTAAAGAAATTGTAGCTGTGGGCTTTGTTTGTTCTTGTTCCTGTAAATCACGGACAGGACAGGTTTTAGGGCACTGTTTGAATCAGTCCCTCAGGTCTCCCTTAACAAATGGGTGTCACTCACAAACGCAAGCGATGATGACTTTCTGATTTCAATTGCACTTTTAGAGGGCTAGTAAAGTGACCTATGGCCTTTCTTGCAGTTAGTCCCAGGAAGATGGGAAAGAGTAATTATAGTGTAATAAAGCACATGAGGACTCTATTTAAATGGCAGAATTTGCATTTAAATGGAAATTTCAAAATGAAAACATGTAAAAGCTTGATAGGTACAATATTTAGTATACAGCTCATGCCAGCTGTTAGAAGCACGCTTACTCACATGTCATGGGTGGAGGTACAGAGGTAAGTTTTTGTGCATGCCCAAAGGGCAAGGGCAGAGGATTTGAGTGAGACCGAAAAGGAAAAGGTTAAATTAGCCTCAGACAAGACACATTTTATCAAATCAAGTTAATAAGCATATTTTGGCTTTTTAAGAGTAGGGATCAAATTCTTTGGGGCCAGTCCAAGGTTATGACCTGTAGCTAATGAAAATGACTAATTGATTAACACTTCGGGAATGTAATGGAATTTAACTCTGAACTGCTCACAGTAGTTCCATTAATCTATTCATTGAAAGTGTTTATTTATATCCTGGACAGGAAATTAAGGTGTACATAAGTTTAAATACATTTGACAATTAGAAGGCATTTTGAAACTGACATAAAAATCTATCATGAGAATGATTTCCTTTTTTTTTAAATAAAGGAGAGACTCGTGAACATACCTTTGCAGGTTGTAAGAAGTCAAATGAGCTCACTTCAGTGTAATGCAGCAAGTAATGTAATGAAGGAGAAGTGATGTTTAAAAATCATGTTAACTTGAATGTTCTCTCTTTTGCTTAGGTAATGATTTTATTGAATAGCTCAACTAGTATTGCCTATATAAAAAGTATTATAACAGGTACACTTTTGAAGATGCCCAATTTACAAAAAGTTCTATCAGAATGATGGTTACTGCCCAACTATTTCATAAATAGCTATAAATCAGTTTTCTAATCACAAGACAAGGTAACATGTATACTATTGTGTTTCAAATCTTGTCATATTAAAATCTTATCTTTTGGAAGTTGAGTAAATAAAATATATCAGGTGGCTTGTTTCTTAAGTTTGATATATTTAAAGGCAGAATCCACTACTTGTTAAGAAACAAAAAATTTGAAATCATCTATTTGAAAACAATTCTAAAATGTATTTTCTACTGAAAGCAGTTAAATAGGATAGTAATTAATATATATGAGAATGTTTCTCACCCTTTCCTGTTCTGCTCTTTGTTTGTATTTAATGATGAAAACACAGTGCCAGTTTTATGACAGGCAGACTTACCTTATTATTTGGCTTTTCTCTAGCATACCTGTTTCCAGCATATTGAACTGTCAGGAAGAAAAGAGATCAAACATACAGACAAATTTCTGCTGTCCAAATGTGCTTGTGGGCTGATAAATTTACTGGTTGCATAAGTTATAAAATTTTTTAAAAGACCATCCTTGTGGCCTAGCAGATTGACCAGGTTTAGAGTGAACCTAATTGTAGAGTAGAAGCTTTTATAAATACAACAGTATCCATGTCAAAAGTAACACAAATTCTGATGACTCTAAGTTTGGTATAAAATTTCATGGATGATGCCAGTGATCTCTCAGAGGAATAAACACATTTTTTCAAGGGATCTGAACTTCACTTATGAAAAAAGTTGTAAGGGCTATCAAATCCTTGAAGGTACGGCTCCCAAGCTTCTTTGACCTTCCACGATATTGAACATGTTCCCTTCCATCTACAATTATGTCTCCTAGTTTTCATGTCATGTATTAACTACCAAATTGGGCTTAGTATCCTTCTCCAGTTCTCATAGTGATGGAAATTAATCAAAAGTAGAGAGGTTAGGGCTCTGAAAGCTTCCATTCACTTATTTATTCATTCAGCCGTTACTTAGTGGACACTTACTCTACCCCAGGTGCTATTTTAGTTACTGGTCAGATAGTAGTGTATAAAATTACAGAGGCCTGGTACTCATACAGTGTGTGTGACACAACGCTAAGTAACAAAAGCAAGTTCAACATATGTTAGGACACAAAAAGATGACACAGTGTGAGAGAAGTGCTATTTTATATAAGATCATAGGGGACCTGAATAAATGTAAAGAGTTACCTATGCTGGAGGTCTCCAGGGCAACATTTGTGTGGATGGTACTATGTCTGGAGTATAGACTACTTTATTTCATATTTTAGGCAGTACACTCCCAGGTCAAGCTCAATTTACTTTGAGTAAAATCATCTTTTTTTTTTTTTTTCCTTGCATTACTCATTCATATTGTGTCTGGCTACTTTAAGTCCCTTGAGTTACACTTAAGTATCCTCAGCCAGTAATTGCAATAATATCCATGTGGGTTTTGTCCAATTGCCTGAAACCTCTGCTGGTGAGAATGGACAATAATGAATTAGTTTTACTCAGATAAGCTGACCCTCTTAATATGTTAGCTGAAAATGTGTTATCACTCTCAAGAAATGTAATTACATTAACCAATTAAACCACCAATCCCTAAAGAGATAGTCAAAGATATATCTCCAGAGAGTGATAATCTCCGTAAAGTGTGGAAACTTTAATGAGCTACCTAGATTTCATTCTCTTTCACATTTGTACCTTGTTATTCCATGCCTGAAACACTTGCCATGATACATACTCCTTTACTTATAGGTATTTCTAACTATTTCCCTCAGTTCCTAAGTCTTGTCCCTGATTATTGTTTGACAGTTGGTGTTACACACACAACTTCTTTATCACACTTATTCACCATCTATCTACCTGGATGTCTGAAAACTTATTGAGACTTATTTATTTATTAAATGCTGGTAAAGCACAAACTATATTCCAGGCTCAGTGCTTGGCTCAGAGATGAACTATTCTATTCATATTCTGCAACAATAATAATCTTGCCATTGTTCTTCACAAAAACAATCCATTAAAAATCACTCAAGGAAAATTCCTTATCCATTAAACGTCCAATCATCAAATACATATAATTTTGAGCACCTACTATGGGAGTCACCATTCCAACATTTAAGAATACAGGATGAATATGGTTTTTTTTTAATTTTTTCATCCAATTGCTTCTCATCCAGATTTTAATGAGCTCTTTGGATGATCTTAGAGAGTCTGACTTTTATTTGGCAAGTAATGAGGACTTATTAAGGTTATTTGATAGTGGGGGGAAATAATTTTTGCTTTGCAATTCAGAAAAATACAGCAAAGTGCAAAATAAATTGGAATTGGTGAAGACTGCATCCAGGGAGAGTAGTTGGTATGTCATGGCAATGATACAGGAAGAGATGAGGATGCTATGAATTAGTATGAAGATAGCTGGGCAACAGAAAAGTGGGAATATTTGTAAGATAGTAAAGAAATAAATAGTAAGTGTGGTCTTATTTCTTCCTTTTGATTTTCTAAGTTTAAACATTCTTTCCATCTGTTTTCATGCATATCTATATTAAGTATAGTTGAGAATATTAATTGAGATTATTAATTCTTTCATTATTACATAGACCCAAATAGCATGAAATAAAGGGAAGTAGTTAAAAATTTATCATTGAAAATATTTATGGTGGTTATTTTAAGTACATTGTTTTCAAGTTTTCATACTGTGTTATTGTTTTAGAATTTTCAAGAACTGTGGGGCGCCTGGGTGACTCAGTGGGTTAAAGCATCTGCATTCAGCTCAGGTCATGATCCCAGAATCCTGGGATTGAGCCCCTCATTGGGCTCTGTGCTTCATGCGGAGCCTGCTTCCTCTCTCTTTCTCTGCCTGCCTTTCTGCCTGCTTGTGATCTCTGTCTGTCAAATAAATAAATAAAATCTTTTAAAAAATTTTTTCAAAAACTGTTCAAATCTTCATTAATACTTTTTCCACATAATCAGGAAATGGGTTTTTTTTTTTTTTTTTTCTGTTGTGGATAAAAATGATCACTTTCTTAGTGAGGACTTCATTAACTACCAGAGAAGGTTAGGAGAAGGTTAGACACCCTGAAATATTTTCCATTAACATCTTGTATGATCTGATGTCAACATTTTCATACTTGATTAAATACATTTAAAATTCTTTTCTTCACTAAAAGCAAGAGACATGAATTTAAAAAACTGTTGAAGATATTCTTGGATCTCCAGTACCTACTGTATTCCTGGCAATGTAGATTCTCAAAAGATGTTTATGGAATCAGTGGATGAATTAAAAAGGAGATGATATTGTACCTGTAATTTTCTCCATACTGTTAATACTTTTATCACAACCAAAAGTACTTTCTGAATTAAACTTAATTATTTAAAATCAACTAAGATGGTGCTATGAGTATGTGTGAGAGATATGTAATGGGTTATCTGGTAAATATTTAGTCATAAAAATTACCTGTGGAGTCTGCAATTCTTAGTTTTAATGTTGCTTAGCCTTATTCTCTTAGGACTCAGAAATGAAATCAGAATATGATGACAACTTGGAGCAAATATTAGTGAAAATGAAATAAGATTGGATTTTGACATAACAAATGTATGCTCTTTTTCTGGGTTAATATCAAACCCTTCACTATGGTTTTTATTCGATATAATGAGCATTATGCAGGTGGTATTTCAGGATAGTTGTAAATTAGAAGAAAGACTTAGGTAAGAGAAGGGAAATACTGAAAATATATGCTCAACAGGCTCAAACCCTATCATTTATAGGGGAAAAAAATGAAATAATTTCAAAGCAAAAGAAACACAGTAAAATTCTTAATATTTAAAAATTCTTAAAAAACTTGAAAAAGGCAGACTCATATTAAAATGTAATGAATGTTAAAATGTAATTTGAATTCTCTCACTTTTATATCAGTGTATATAGTAACATCCATATTTCATAAAATAAAACTCAGTTTAAAATTGATTGGACCATTTCCTTACACCACACATGAAAATATACTCAAAATGGATGAAGGACCTCAATGTGAGAAAAGAATCCATCAAAATCCTTGAGGAGAACACAGGCAGCAACCTCTTCGACCTCAGCTGCAGCAGCATCTTCCTAGGAACATCGCCAAAGGCAAGGGAAGCAAGGGCAAAAATGAACTATTGGGATTTCATCAAGATCAAAAGCTTTTGTACAGCAAAGGAAACAGTTAACAAAACCAAAAGACAACTGACATAGTGGGAGAAGATATTTGCAAATGACATATCAGATAAAGGGCTAGTGTCCAAAATCTATAAAGAACTTAGCAAACTCAACACCCAAAGAACAAATAATCCAATCAAGAAATGGGCAGAAGACATGAACAGACATTTCTGCAAAGAAGACATCCAGATGGCCAACAGACACATGAACGAAGTGCTCCATATCACTTGGCATCAGGGAAATACAAATCAAAACCACAATGAGATATCACCTCACACCAGTCAGAATGGCTAAAATTAACAAGTCAGGAAATGACAGATGCTGGCGAGGATGCAGAGAAAGGGGAACCCTCCTACGCTGTTGGTGGGAATGCAAGCTGGTGCAACCACTCTGGAAAACAGCATGGGGGTTCCTCAAAATGTTGAAAATAGAACTACCCTATGACCCAGCAATTGCACTACTGGGAATTTACCCTAAAGATACAAACGTAGTGATCCGAAGGGGCACATGCACCTGAATGTTTATAGCAGCAATGTCTACAATAGCCAAACTATGGAAAGAACCTAGATGTCCATTAACAGATAAATGGATAAAGAAGAGTGGTATACATACACAATGGAATACTATGCAGCCATCAAAAGAAATGAAATCTTGCCATTTGCGACGACGTGGATGGAACTAGAAGGTATCATGCTTAGCGAAATAAGTCAATTGGAGAAAGACAACTATCATATGATCTCCCTGATATGAGGAAGTGGAGATGCAACATGGGGGATTAAGGGGGTAGGAGAAGAATAAATGAAACAAGATGGGATTGGGAGGGAGACAAACCATAAGTGACTCTTAATCTCACAAAACAAACTGAGGGTTGCTGGGGGGAGGGGAGGTTAGGAGAGAGGGGGTGGGGTTATGGACATTGGGGAAGGTATGTGCTATGGTAAGTGCTGTGAAGTGTGTAAACCTGGCGATTCACAGACCTGTACCCCTGGGGATAAAAATATATTATATGTTTATAAAAAATAAAAAAAATAAAAATAATGAAAAAATAAAAAATTGATTACATAAATATTCTTGATTTTAAATATTTCAAAACAAGATTTCAGTGATACTTTCAACCATTTATAAAGAAATGGTAGTCATACCCAGTTGTGCTTTTTAATAAATAAACCGTATTTCCAAATTTACTCTTCTCTATTATTGCGTACAGGCACAGAAGAGGACAGGGATATTTATTTCAGGATTTAAAAAATATATATATCTTTCATTTTAGATCTGTACTCCATTTTCTCAATGATTAGTAATTTTAGCTTCATAAACCACTGATTTTGTTCAAACGACAATTGCATTTGTATATTGATTAGTATACTATTTGTTAAGTTACCATATGTGTTCTTACATCTATTATGTTTAAATTATACCTTGATTTCCTTGGCCTTTGGTAGTTTTCTTATACCTATGAACTGACCAGTGTTCATTTGAATATTCTAGGAGTGTTATTATATTTTTAATAGACTGGATTATAACATACATATGTTATATAAATCTGAAAATAATATTTTTCATGGCTACACTAATAACATACTGTAGAATAAACTCAAAGTAGAATATTGGGAAACGTCATATCCAAGCTAGATAGAATAATTTACATAGGACTAATATGTAAATAGTTGTTTCTGCTAAAAACAACTAAAAAGCAAACCCTCAAGCCCCCACTTATTCCCAAGATGTATGGATGGAATCAGGCAGTAAAAGACTATGATACCTGGGATATGGAAACAGATATGGTAAACAGACCATTTCTCCACCTTATTGTCTTGAAATTATGTTGCAGAAAGGAGAAATCCAGATGCAGCCTGGGGGTCTCCTTCACAGGAAGAGATGTAGCTAAGAGTTTGGAGAAATCAGTGAAGCCGCAATTAGCAGGCCCAAGTATCAGAGAAGAGGGAATTGCTTAGATAGCTCTGAAAGTTTTCAAAGGATATTCTTTGAGTAATTACTGAGTATTAATTGGCCCCTAGGTGTAAAGAAATAATCCAGGATTGGGTGGTAAGTCACCCAGGAGGATTAGTGGGAACAATATCTGAAGCCCCCATAGGTTGGGAATATTTCTTGTTCCCACTAGGCAGAGGCTACACTCTTATAATTTAGAGAAACAAGTATCCTATACAGAAAGATCTTGCCCCAGTAGTAGAAGAAAATTAGACATTGAATAAATCTTGCTTTTGTCCTAATGACAACAAAACATAAAAAAGTTACAAAAAGATCAAACTGTTAATAGTAATTAAATACCTCCCAGGACAAAGCTGAAGAATCTTTGTATGAATGCAAGAATAACCAGCAGCCAACAAGGTAAACTTTGCAATGCTTGTCATCTAATTAAACATGGCCAGGCATGGGAAGAAGTATAAAAATACAACATATTATGAGGATAAAATCAATTAATCAAAAGTGACACAAATGATAAACATAATAGAATAAGCATAAAAGAAGATTCAAGATAGATACAACCAATCCTTGAACAATTCCAGAGTTACTGATGCTTACCTACTGTGCAGTCAAAAATCTGCATATAAACTTTGACCTCCTTCAAACTTAACTACTAATTGCCTGCTGTTGACTAGCAGTCTTACCAATAGCATAAACAGTCAATTATCACATATTTTGGGTTATATATATATATATATATATATATATACTGTACTTTTAAAATAAAATAAGCTAGAGAAAAGAAAATGTTAGTGGCACCTGGGTGGCTCAGTCATTAAGTGTCTGACTCTTGATTTCAGCTCAGGTCATGATCTCAGGGTCCTGGGATTGAGTACCATATCTGGCTATGTGCTGGGCATGGAGTCTGCTTAAGATTCTCTCACTCTCCCTATACCCTTTCCCACCCAAATGTGCTTACGCTCTCTAAAAAATAAATAAATCTTAAAAAAAAAGGCAATGTTATTAAGAAAATCATAAGAAAGAGAAAATACATTTATAGTATATTTACTGTACTTATCAACAAAAATCCATGTATAAGTTGACTCATGCTGTCCAAGCCCATGTTATTCAAAAGTCAACTGTACAGCTGTTTCCCATAGGCTCACAAAGCTAGTGGGAAAATTATGCATGTAAATTAGAGACATGAAAAATATTAAAGTCCCAAATCAAACTTCTAAAGATGAAAACTACAATGACTGAGATGAAACTACACTAGATAGGATGAATGATTAGTTACTGCAGATAAGATTAAGGAACATAAAAAAAGGTAATATAAATTATGCACAGTGAAAGATACTAAAAAGAATGACTAGAAATCAAACAAATAAACATGAAAATACAAAGCATAGTGGTGATGTGGGATATGTATATTAGCAACTTAATATGTATATAAAATTTCCTCAGAAGGTCAAGGGCAAAACAAATATTTGAAAAAGGAAGAGCCAAAAGTCTTCCAAAATTGAAGATAAGTACAACAGAAGCAAATTGAAGAACACTAATCAAAACAAACAAGAAGAAAACTCCAACAAATTGCAGAAAAATCTGTGATAAAGGGAAAAATCCCAAAGCAACCTGGGGGGTTATATACAAGTGAATGAGTACAAGAATGACAGCAGACTTCTTGAAAATATTGCAAGCCAGAAGACAGTGAGAAGCATCTTTATAGTACAGAGCACCTAGGAAAAGCACCTTTCAAAAATGAAGGGGAAATGCAGACTCTTGAAGAGATACAAAAGCAGAAGGAATTGAAAGAATCCATCACCAGCAGACACACACTTCAAGAAAAATAGTATTTCAAATAGAAGGAAATAATACTAAATGGAAATCTGGATTTATCCAAAGGAATGAAGAGAAGCAGAAATAGTGACTATGTGGGTGTATTTAAGATTTTATTTATTTATTTGACAGACAGAGATCACAAGTAGGCAGAGAGGCAGGCAGAGAGAGAGGAGGAAGCAGGCTCCCCGCGGAGTAGAGAGCCCGATGTGGGGCTCGATCCCAGGACTCTGGGATCATGACCTGAGCGGAAGGCAGAGGCTTTAACCCACTGAGCCACCCAGGCGCCCTATGTGGGTGTATTTAAATGACATAAAAAAATTAAACATCTTTAAAAGTTAATGCATTGTTTAAAGTGAACATCACAAGAATGCATTGTGAGGCTTCTATAAAGGGACAGAGAGTAACCAGTCTCTGAGGAACACATTTCTTCTCTATTGCCTATTTTTTTCTTTTGTTTAAAATCTTTTGAATTCTTACTTTCATTCTAGCTAGTTAAAATACACTATTCTATTCATTTCACATCTACAATATAGTAATTCAATACTTCCATACATCACCCTGTGCTTATCACACGTATACTCCTTAATCCCTTTTATGTATTTAAAACCTTTTAGGGCGCCTGGGTGGCTCAGTGGGTTAAGCCGCTGCCTTCGGCTCAGGTCATGATCTCAGGGTCCTGGGATCGAGTCCCGCATCGGGTTCTCTGCTCGGCAGAGATCCTGCTTCCCTCTCTCTCTGCCTGCCTCTCCATCTACTTGTGATCTCTCTCTGTCAAATAAATAAATAAAATCTTTAAAAAAAAATAAAACCTTTTAAAAGGGTGAGAACCTTTTTGTTGTTGTTGTTGTTGTTCTAAGATTATAAAAACAGGCTGTGGGTGGAATTTGACAGAAAAATAAAAACTATTAAAAGAACAGATGGGACAGCAAGATGATTTATTTAAAATAAATTATAATAATTCAAATGGTCTAAACACTTTAATTAAAAGACAGGGATTGTCAGATGGGATTAAAATGCAAGGCATAATGTTATTTCATGTTGCCTCTAAGATAATACGCATACACACATACACACACACACACACACACATACATATATAGACATAAATAGATTAAAATAATAGAAAAAGACATACCATGCTAATACTAATCAAACTAATCTGGAATAATTGATTCTTGAGAAAAGACTATTGCAAGTAATAAAGAGAATCATTTCATAACAATAATGGAGTCGATTCATCAAAAAGACTTAATAATCTTAAACATGTATGCACATAATGTTAGAGCTTCAGTTTACATGCACCAAAATTTGATAAAACTACAAAGAAAAATAGATAAAACCATAATTGTAGTCAGAACAAGTAGATATCAGGGTGCCTAGGTGGCTCAGTTATTAAGTGACTGCCTTTGGCTCAGGTCATGATCCCAGGGGCCTGGGATCAGCTCTCTGCTCCACAGCAATCCTGCTTCTCCCTGCCACTGGCCCTGCTTGTGTTCTCTCTCTTGCTGTATCTCTCTCTGTCAAATTAAAATAAATAAATAAATAAATAAAGTCTTTAAAAAAACAAAAACAAAAACAAGCAGATAATTTTAGTGAAATGTCCAGAATACCATGTAAACTCAAAACTATTTTGTGATTGAGGGGCACCTGGGTGGCTCAGTGGGTTAAGCCTCTGTCTTCGGCTCAGGTCTGATCTCAGGGTCCTGGGATCAAGTCCCGCATCGGGCTCTCTGCTCTGCGGGGAGCCTGCTTCCCCCTCTCTCTGCCTGCCTCTCTGCCTACTTCTGATCTCTGTTGAATGAATAAATAAAATCTTTAAAAAAAAAAAAAAAAAAAAAAAAAAAACTATTTTGTGATTGAAAAATGAGTAGTGCAAAATATATTAGTTTCTTAGTGCTGCCATAACAAGAGCCACAAATAGATAGCTTAAGGCAACAAAAATTCATTGTCTCATGGTTCTGGAGGCTAGAAGTCCAAAGTCAAGTGTTGTGAAGGCCATGTTACCTCTGAAGCCTCTGAGGGAGAATCTTTCCTTGTCTCTTCCTAGCTTCTGGTGGTGGCATCAATCTCTGGTGTTCTTTGCCTTGCAGCTCAATCATTACAATTTCTGCCTCTGTCATCTCATGACATTCTCCCTGTACGTCTGTCTCTCCATTTCTTATAAGAATACTAGTCATAGGGGCACCTGGGTGGCTCAGTGGGTTAAAGCCTCTGCCTTCGGCTCAGGTCATGATCTCAGGGTCCTGGGATCAAGCCCCGCATCGGGCTCTCTGCTCGGCAGGGAGCCTGCTTCCCTCCCCGCTCTCTCTGCCTGCTTCTCTGACTACTTGTGATCTCTGTCAAATAAATAAATAAAATCTTTATAAAAATTTTTTAAAAAAGAATACTTTCAGTGTAACTGTATTCATTGTTACTGTTACGCTGAAAATAAATTTAAAAAATTAAAAAAAAATTCGCTAAGCATGATACCCTCTAGTTCCATCCACGTCGTCGCAAATGGCAAGATTTCATTTCTTCTGATGGCTGCATAGTATTCCATTGTGTATATATACCACATCTTCTTTATCCATTCATCTGTTGATGGACATCTAGGTTCTTTCCATAGTTTGGCTATTGTAGACATTTCTGCTATAAACATTCGGGTGCATGCTTAGCGAAATAAGTCAATCAGAGAAAGACAACTATCATATGATCTCCCTGATATGAGGGAGAGGAGATGCAACATGGGGGGTTAAGGGGATAGGAGAAGAGTAAATGAAACAAGATGGAATTGGGAGGGAGACAAACCATAAGTGACTCTTAATCTCACAAAACAAACTGAGGGTTGATGCGGGGAGGGAGGTTGGGAGTGGGGGTGGGATTATGGACATTGGGGAGGGTATGTGCTATGGTGAGTGCTGTGAAGTATGTAAACCTGGCGATTCACAGACCTGTACCCCTGGGGATAAAAATATATTATATGTTTAAAAAAATAAAATTTAAAAGAAATTAAAAAAAATTAAAACAACTCTAATTATCATGTAGCACTAAGTAATGTCTTGGAATTTCAAGTTGAAGGAAAAAAATTAAAATAACATCATCTTAAAGTTTGTTTTAAAACCAAACTGGTTTATCAAGAGAAAAGAAGAAATATTAAAGTTTATATTTACCATGAAAAAAAAAAGAATACTAGTCATACTGGAATAGGGACTCATCCTCTCAAATATGACCTCATATTAATTAACTACATCTGCAATGACTCTTTCTAAAGAAGGTCACATTCTGAGGTACTGGAGATTAAGACTTTAACATATCTTTTTGAAGGATACAGTTCATCCCGTAACAGCAATAATTACATTTTCTTTAATGTAGGATATACATTTAGAGTAAACTGAATTTCTATTGCATAAATAATTGTTGAACCATTAGCTGTAAGAGGGAATATGGTAGATAATGCATTCTGATTTGAAGTTGAGGCAATAAGGGCCATTACTTGATTATTGTTGACTGATTTTCTTCCTGTAGAAAAAGAAAGGGGAAAAAAGAAATTGATTTAGGCAAAGACTTTCAAGGTCATTCACATCTGCAGCTTCCTTTCTTTTTTCTATTTTTAAATTTTTTTTAGAGGGAGAGACTGGGTACACGTTGGGGGTAGGTGTAGAGGGAGAAAGAGAAAGAATCTTAAGCAGGCTCACACTCAGTACAGAACCCAGTGCAGAGGTCTCAATCTCACAAATCTGAGCTCCTGACCTGAGCTGAAATCAAGATGGTTAAAGGACTGAGCCACCCAGGTGCCCCCACAACTTCTTTTCTTAAGGGCAGCAAAGCCACAGTCTTTCCTCCACTAACTCACTCTGTCACACTGCAAACTCTCTCTCATAATGGGCCAGGGATATTCTAGTCCTTTGCATAGATGTGACAGATGTAGTTACAGGATGCTATACAATGCTCAAGGGAAATATTTGTTAAACAAAACACTGACTATTACATTCATACCCTTGGTGGATGCTGCATATACTTTGGACTCCATAGGAGGAAAAGCATGTGGTATGATGAGAGAGAAAGAGTAACGATAATCGCAGGAGGAGAGACTAACTTGAAACAGTAACATTAACATCAACATTAGGAATATCGATTATCAAGATGAGCCGTTGCCTGGACAACTCATGGATAGGTAAAAAATGAGAACAAAACATAAGGAAACAGTAAAACTCCAAAACTTTCATTTGATTTTGGAGAAATAGCATTCGTGAAGAAAGCAATTTCAATGAATTCTTAAGATTGAAAAGAAGGTTATTAGGAGGTAAAAAGTTCAATATTGATCTTAATATTAAATCATTTTGTATTCAGAGGAAGGAGATTATGGTAGCATGAAGTACAGGCAATGGAAGGTTTTGATTTGCTTTCAATAAGGGAATGGTCCTTACAAAATGTATCAGATGAGAAGATGGGACCTACATGAGTAACAAAGCAACCGAGTGTTGCTGGAGGGGAGGTGGGGGAGGGATGGGGTGGCTGGGTGATGGACATTGGGGAGAGTATGTGCTATGAATTGTGTAAGACTGATGAATCACAGACCTGTACCCCTGAAAAAAAAATACATTATATGTTAATTAAAAAAAAAAAAAAGAGATCACATACTGGATTATAGTGTTGTGGAAAAATAATCAGGCGAGAAACCAAGTGATACTTGGAGAAGTAGAAGAACTCAGGTTTATTTTATGTCGGTGGTCCCAGCTGAGCTTGCACTGGAAATTCTGGGCCTAGGGGTAGTGGGATTCCAGAGGTTTTTTTTTTTTTTTTTTTTTTTTTTTTTTAAAGATTTTATTTATTTATTTGACAGAGAGAGATCACAAGTAGGCAGAGAGGCAGGCAGAGAGAGAGAGTGGGAAGCAGGCTCCTCGCAGAGCAGAGAGCCCGATGCGGGGCTCGATCCCAGACCCTGAGATCATGACCTGAGCCGAAGGCAGAGGCTTTAACCCACTGAGCCACCCAGGCGCCCCGGATTCCAGAGGTTTTATAGAGGAATACAGGGGGGTCAGGTTTCAAGGGTTATGCTGACTACTGGTAGGTGGGTTTAAACTGGGGGTGGGGACGGTATTGCTTTAGGGCAGGAACAGTGGTCAGTGGAAGGGAAGCTTATGGAGGGAAGCCTGTTTACAGAAGCACAAATGGTGGTTTTCTCTTGCTCCCAGGGTGGGCTCCTGGTGATCTCTTGCTCTTTCTAGTAACTTTCTATCTAATGGGGCCTGCCAGCCTGGGCCTGCTCTGGGTAATTTTCCTTTTCAATAGGATATTTGCAAAAATCATATTTCCCTGGCCTACTTTGTCAGCTTTTCCTTCTATCGTGAATCTTTTCCCCTCCCTCCATGCAATTCATCTGATCATTTGCTCAGTGATAGATGTGTACATTCCCTATAAGCCCAGGATGATTTAGGGTTCTGTAATCTGCCTAGTTAATACAATCTTATCAGATTCAAAATGGCTAATATAATTTTAAGAAATATTATTAACTTTGGAGTAGTCTCAAAAATCTTACCTTTTGGAGTCTAGTCTATTTACTTTTTAAACTTTTAGAATTGGTATTTATTACCCATTATTAAGAATAAGTTATATTAATTTTATCAGTCTTTTTTATTATTAGTAATCCATACTTAAATATAACACAGTGAGCATGTAATGAGCGGTTAGTATTTCTAGGTGAATATTGACTCAGTCATCACAATAACTGTATTAGTCATGTTTAGTCCCATTCCCCATATTTGATGAAACTGATGCATGGAAAAGTTAGTTAATTTTCCCAAACTTGGGGCACCTATGTGGCTCAGTGCATTAAAGCCTCTGCCTTCGGCTCGGGTCATGATCCCAGGGTCCTGGGATCGAGCCCCGAGTCAGTCTCTCTACTCAGCAGGGAGCCTGCTTCCTCCTCTCTCTCTGCCTGCCTCTATACCTACTTGTGATCTCTGTCTGTCAAATAAATAAATAAAATCTTTAAAAAAATAATAATTTTCCCAAACTAACATATTTTATAAAAAGTGAGGCTCAGATAGGAGCTAATCAGTCTGATGTCTAGAGTCTTCATTCATACTTTCTGTAATATGCTGTGCAATATTAGGACTCAATTTACACAAATCCAAGAGAGACTTCAGGAGTAATATTCCCTCCCGTTTATTGTCTTTCTATGAAATTGCAACATAGAGAATTTATAAGAACAGAACATAAATGAACTAAACATAAAGTGTGTGTGAGAGAGAGTGTGTGTTATTGTTCCTTTTCACCCCTCCAGTGAACCTCAAGTTCAGGAATTAATTCCAGGAATAAAAATTGTACCACACTTTAATATTCTGAGGTAAGTGAACTATGAACTACCTGAAATAGTCAAGATATTACAAGAGAGACTTATAAAGGACATGCCAGCCAATTCTTGACATATATAATGTTAGGGACCTTAGTACAACTATGTCTCAGCAGTAGCTGAAAGGTTAATGGAATTGGGATTTGTGTAGACATGACTGATTTTCCTCCTGCAGGAACGGAAGGAGCAGGAAAAGAAGCTGATTTGGACAAAGACCTTTAAGGTCATTCACATCTGCATCTTCCTTTCTTAAGGGCACCAAAGTACCAAGCTCTTCTGCACTAAATCATTCTAATGTCTTAGAAGAATCCACAGCTTGTCAGAGAAGACATTGTTCATCCAAGAATAAGCGAAGAGACTAGATAAAATAGTCACCGCGAGAAGAGCAAAAAGCAACACTGAATCAAACAAGTCTGAGTAGCATTTCTGTGAAGTCAGTGTCTTTCTAGTGGAAACCCGTCCTATTTGAAGATAACTGTTCTAACTCTTGAATATCACAGAAGGAAGATTTTTAGAGTACATTTCTTGCCCCAATAAAAAGCAGTTAAAACTTTCTTTTAAAGAGTGTCAAAATGACGTGCTGAATCAGTTGCTAGTAAGAAAAGTTACTTCTTTTTTCCCTATACACTAAAGAAACTGTTTTTTTGTTTGTTTTGTTTTGTTTTGTTTTTGTTTTAAAACTTCACTTTAAGAAATCTTTGTTCTGATTCTCGGCTCTTTGCTGAGGTGTAGCTGCTCCCTCATGGATCGACATGTCTATACACGTCCTTACATGGAGCTATAGGACCACAGCTATCAGATCTAAATCAAGCCAGATTTCAAACCATTCATTCAGTACTATTTAAAACAAAACAAAGAAGTGACTGTTTTAGGATCACATGCATATAAAGTATGGAGAATTATTTTAATATAGTCCTCTCCATCATAATTTAATGGGTGATTTTATTGTCTTTTGAAAATTAAGTGTGCAAAGGAAAAAAAGTTGAAAATCGGTAACTTGGTGTTCCATTTTTGCATTGTCATGAATTTCAAGATCCTTTTATTTACAAACATTTTATATAGAAATCTTATAAGTGTTCCTTCCACTGGTCAACTTCATTAATCTGTCATTTTGTGTATATAAAATTTCACCTCTTAGAAACATGTTTGCTAAAAGCAATTTCTGTACTTCCATAACTAAAATATATTACCAAGATGAACAGGATAATTTCTTTACAGACTGAAATAAAATAAATAGTTATTGATATTGAGTGCCATCTTTTTTTTTTTTTTTAAGATTTTATTTATTTATTTGACAGACAGAAATCACAAGTAGGCAGAGAGGCAGGCAGAGAGAGAGAGGGGGAGAAGCAGGCTTCCCGCTGAGGAGAGAGCCCGATGCGGGGCTCGATCCCAGGACCCTGGGATCATGACCTGAGCCGAAGGCAGAGGCTTTAACCCACTGAGCCACCCAGGCGCCCCTTGAGTGCCATCTTGATTGCAGTCTGTTTTGCCAAAGATGTTAAAGATAAGAAAATAAACAAAAAATTTGGCCAGCTATTATGTCCTGAATTTTGACTCACTGTCTTCACCTGAGATGTCCCTCTTACCTTTTTGTGAAAAATAAAAAACGGAGACAGAAAATATTGATTATTTCTTTATTCCTCTTGCAGTTAATATTTGTTCTGCAAAGAAGACCATATTTATTTAATGTGTTCATAGTAGAAAAGGAAAAAGCAGAAAAATAAATTTATACTAGTGACAAGAATGTTAATGTAGTCTGGATCTATAAAGCCAGACACAGCTAAACTAGTAACCATAAGATCAAGGAATATGAGAAGGCAGAGACTTTGGGGTTCACATAGCCCCACTCCTTAGTAAAGCCCAGGAAGCTGAGGCACAAACATGTGAGGGGCCTGGCTAGTATTGTAAACCAGGGATTAGCAAACATTTTTTGCAAAGGGCCAGAGAGTGTTGTAGATGTTATGAGCCATGCAATTTCTGTTGTTAAGTATTCAATTCTGCTATTGTAACACCAAAGCTGCCATGGACATTATAAAAACAAATGAGAGTGCATTCTTTTCTGATGAAAATTTACAGGCAGTGAACCAGATTTGGCCCTTGGGCCATAGTTTTCCTCTGCTCCAAAATATTATCTTATTAAACACTAGATATTGAGGGCGCCTGGGTGGCTCAGTGGGTTAAGCCGCTGCTTTCGGCTGAGGTCATGATCTCAGGGTCCTGGGATCGAGTCCCGCGTCGGGCTCTCTGCTCAGCAGGGAGCCTGCTTCCCTTCCTCTCTCTCTGCCTGCCTCTCTGCCTACTTGTGATCTCTGTCTGTCAAATAAATAAATAAAATCTTTAAAAAAAAATAAACACTAGATATTGATAACATGAAAAAGTGATTCTTCCAAAGAATGATCCTAAAAATGATAAAATATTTATTGATGTGTAGATAATAATAAAACTCATATGTATGCAGAGACTGGATATTAGGAAAGATAATAAGATGATCTTAAAAGATTATTAGAATTTGTTCACCTGGGTGCCTGGGTGGCTCAGTTGTTTGAGTGACTGCCTTTGGCTCAGGTCATGATCCCGGACTTCCAGGATCAAGTCCCACATTGGGCTCCCAGCTCCTTGGGGAGTCTGCTTCTCCCTCCGACCTTCTCCTCTCTCATGCTCTCTCTCACTCATTCTCTCTCAAATAATTAAATAAAATCTTTAAAAAAAATTTTTGTTCACCTATAAGAGATTCTGTAGGCTACATTCCAACTTGATGGGTATGATTCCAAGTGATGCCTCAAAATAGTACCTTCTTTATATTTTCAGAGTCACTACTGAAAGACAGTAATTGCGAGAATTAAATCTATGAACTTTAGTGAAGTTTTCTTCCACAAAGAAAACAATAATAATCTGCTATCTCTAGAGACACTATACAATGGTACACAGTAGACTTGAGTGTGCTAGGCCAAGTTTTCCAAGACATTGTTTGTTTTCCTTTCTAGACATAAAAAATTATAAATTTGTTCTCAACTACGATTGGTTTCTAGTTATGGCTCTTTGGGTCAATGAATAGTTTAACACAAGCACAGATCAATGAAAGCTCAAGCCATAATTTTATATTGTCAATTATGACTTCCCTCTACTTAAAAGTTATTTAATGTGGAGTGGTATTACTAATAAATAATGTTAGGATCACATGGATTTACTCTTTAATATCTAGAATACAGAATATGATATTATAAAATGTCACATTCATCTATGACAAAACAGTGCTATTTTCATTAAATTGATATTGAAAAAGAACTTACTGTAAGTTAAACAATGGGCTAATTGTTGAAAAATCAATGAGGTATTAGGCAGACAATGTTCTTTCATCCATGGACCTTTAACTGGAAAAGTTTTTCATTAACCATCATATTAATAGAATGATTATAAGTTATGATAAATGCCATAAAGTTAAAAAAGAGATGTTTGGAAGTAGTTTCTATGACTGGAAGCACTTAATCTTGGAAAGATAAAATGATTGTAGTCCTTCTAATAGTGAGGAAAAAGATAATTATAAACAAAATAGAAGAAATAAAGTCCATATATAGAATTCTTAAGAAGATACTCTGTCATCTTTAAGAGCCAAAATGAAGGTAGATGTGCCTAAAAATTAAGGCACAAAGGAAATACATTTGGGGGGGCTAGCTAAAGATTAGGTAAGTCATTCTGTCTTGTAAGTCATGTTAAGGGACATTTTAGGAACACATATGCTATTATGGAAGAAATGAATTGTGGGTATGGGAGAAAGAGGGAACCATAATAAGTATTTGGCACCAGCTTGCAAGAACCTGGGTAAGAGATGAATAGACTTGAGTTATGTATTTAGAAACAGCATCAGTAGAACTCACTGATGAATTGAATGTGGGAGTTAACAGAGAGAGAGAGGAGTCAGGATTGTCAGGTTTTAGATTTGAGAGGTGAAGTCTATTGGCTGGATGACGGTGAATGGAAGATAAAAGAGTATTGTTAAGCACTTTCAGGTGATACAATTTGGAGATATCAGGTAAATTCAGAGCTCAGAGAAGAGGTATGGGGCTGGAGATTTGAGTCATCACTATTGTACTTGCTGCAAGTTGATGTGAATTAGATCTCCAAAGAAAAAGAAAATAATAGGGAGCAGAATATTTCCTAAAGAACAGTTCAACAGTATTTAGAGTAGGAGTCAGCAAGAAAATTGAAAAAAAAAAAAAAAAAAGGTTACATAAGTAAAGTATAAACTTCAAGAGAGAAAATAATAGTCAATTGTATTAAATATCACCAGAAATTTGAGGGAATTGGAGGCAAAGAATTGTCTATTAGATTAGAAAATGGGTAGTTTATTGGTGATTAAAAAAAATCAGTTTAAGTAGTGTTGATAAAAGCCAGATTAAAGTAAATAGAAGAGGAATTGGACATTTTTTGTTAAGTATGGAAAATTGAATATACTTATGTTGACTTCTGGAAAAACCACTGAATAGGAATAATGGATTTAAAAAAAAATCAACACCAAATAACAATGTAATAGATTAAATAACAATAGAATAATGATATAAATGAAAACAGATTTTAAAAAACAGTAATTGTGGTAATATACTAGGTAATGTTAAAACTTTTACTGAGTGGCCTGTATGAAAAATCTTCAGATATTTAAAAATATTCTTTTTCTCTTTATTATTTATTTAAGCTTCATTTCCATAACTTAAATTCTCTTATCTCAGAATTAATAAAGCTCATTTTAATTCATATGATAATGTCTAATAGTGATATTATGAACAAAAATATTTGATCAATTTCTTTGCTTTCTATGTACAGACCATGTAAACTGCAGGATTTAGGGTTGTGAACTGAAATAAGCCATTAGGATCCAAGTACGACTTAGGATTGTCATGAAGGGGACCACTCTCCTCTTTTCTTGTATCTGGGGCAGACATGAGTTAATGTTTCTGTTGGTGCCAGGCATAGTCATGGCCCAGTGTTGCCAGGTCTTACTACACTAAAGAGAAACTGGAATCTATATACTTTTAAATGAAAATCTATCAACTAAAAAAAGAGTTTGGTTCTACAAAAGACCCTTTGAAGAGGATGAAAAGACAAGCCAGAGACTGGGAGAAAATATTTGCAAACTATGTATAAGACAAAAGACTAATAATCTAGAGCATCTAATAAACCCTAAAAACTCAAAAGGAAAAAGAAATCCAAATAAAAAATAGGCAACATACATGAACAGACAATTTACTAGAGAATATACAGATAGCAAATGAGTACATGAAAAGATGTTCAACATAATTAGCCATTAAGTAAATGCAAACTAAGACCATAATGAGATATCACTACTCACCTATTAGAATAGCTAAAATAATAATTAAAACCATACTGATAACAACAAATGCAGGTGAGGATGCTGAGAAACATATTGTTGGTAGGAATATAAAATGGTATAACCCCTCTGCAGATCAGTTTGGCAGTTTCTTAAGAAAATAAATATACAATTATCAAATGACCCAGCAGTTACATTCTGGGGTAGTTATCTAAAAGAACTAAAACCCCACATTCAGGCAAAAATCTGTGCACAAGTATTCATAACAGTTTTATTCATAATAGCCAAAAACTGGAAACAAACTCAATTATCTTTTAGTGAGTCCGTGGTTAAACTTGGTACATTCGGGCCATGGAGCACCAATAGCAATAAAAAGGAACAAACTATTGCTATCTATAAAACCTTGGCTGGATCTCAGAGGAATTGTACTGAGTGAGATCTTCATGTGAAAAAGGCTACTGTTATCTCATCACTGTATAAAGCCTTTTAGAAAGCAATCCCTATACCTGCACACAGAGATCCTGAGACCCTGATCTATGAGCCTACAGGAATCTCCAGATACTTGTCAAAAATCTCTAGTATAGAAGACCAAGAACAAAACGAGCAAAATGAAACAAAAAACAGCAATAGCTGGAACAACAACAACAAAAAAAATAGTAATAAAATAACTAGAACATATGTTACATATAATTAACAGTTACATATAGTATATGTGCATAAAACAGAAAATAATACTATTATAAAGGAACTTTTAGAAAACACCTAATAGCTCTTGAAATTCAAATGTTTAAAAATGAAAAAGTAAGAGAAACATTGGTATCAGTGCCTTCCTGGAGGCAGCTGTGCCAGCTGGCGAGAGCCGTTCCTTAAATCTTTGTGACATTTTGTGACCTGGGGTTAAATGTTCATTAATAACCTTGAAGTTAAATAAATTGTATTTAGAAAGGTAAAATATATTTTAAACTACTATCTTACTAGTTATTTTATTACATTTTACTCTATTTAAAGCAACTGTATTAATTTGCTAATTTAAAATAATTAATAATTAATTTAAAAGTATTTAAAGCAATTGTATTAATTTGCTAATAATGAAAAAAAAAAAACCACCTCCCTTTCCACGTACCTGTTCACTGATCACAGTTTCGTGGCTTGAAATTGGCCATAGTGGGAATAATTAGGTCATAGAAACTGGTAAACAATATAAATCCTGACATGATTTATAATTTTGTAGAATGTCTACATTTTTGAAATGATAGATAAAATGTTAAAGATGTAGATTGCAATGAAAAATTGTCATGTTGTTATACTATGAGGAACATGAACAATTGAGGAACTATTTTTCTAGTATTTGGAAAGAATTTCCTGGTTCAACAAAGTTCCTCATGTCGCTGAATAATGATTGAGACTCCTGACATATATCTTTACTGTTTCACTTTTTTTTACTTTTCTTTTTGTTTTAAAGATTTTATTTATTTATTTGACAGATCACAAGTAGGCAGAGAGGCAGGCGGAGGGAGAGGAAGGGAAGCAGGCTCCCCGCTGAGCAGAGAGCCCGATGCGGGGCTCGATCCTAGGACCCTGGGATCATGACCTGAGCTGCAGGCAGAGGCTTTAACCCACTGAGCCACCCAGGCGCTCACTTTTTTTTTTTACTTATTAAAGTAAATGAATATGTCAAATAATGTTCATATCAGAACAGTGTTTTATAAACTACAGTCATAGATTTGATACAAACATAAGTTGCAAGAATCAGCTGAAGCATTTTGTGAGAATCAGTTGCTATTGGAATTCAAATTTAATTTGAATTAATTTGAATTAATTTGAATAATTAAGTTGGAATTCAAAATTAATATATTTTATATTTTATTATTTGTAAGATGCATACTCTATATCGTTTATATCAGTAATAAAAGTTATAGTAAACATGCGTGCACTTTGACATGAATACATTTTGCCACAGAGTTGGTTGTTAGATATTTACCCGCATGACCCTCTTTGTAATGAAAAGGTTTCTGAAAAATTCCACAAAACAGAATATGGGGAAGGCGGGGGAAAGAGAAGAGAGATGAAAATGTATGAAAAAAATATAAGAAAAAAACACTTAACCCTGGAGATATCATATCTGTTCATACGATTTATAGAAAAATAGAAAGTCAGAGGGGATAGATTATTTAAAAATAATAAGCCTATTTCTCAGAATTGAATGGATCTATGTAGAACCAAATAAAATGAATCTTAAAAGGTACGTACAAAAGCGCATAAAACAAGAGATGTCAGAACACCAATATCAAGAGTACTTTCTGAGAGCTTCCATCGAGAGCAAAGAATAACAATATGAAGGAATCAAAATCAAAACCGTATTAAGAGAAATGCAGGACATGAGAATTAAGAAAGAATGCCTTTAAAGTTCTTACAGAATTTAGAATTGTACATTATCTAAATTACCCATAAATATAAAGGACTCTAAAGGTATTATAGACACGTGGCATTTCAAAACTTCTTCCTATGTCTGCTTTTCCCAGAAGTTCCTAGAGATAATACGCTCCATGAAAACAAGGTATGACTAAGACTTGGGAGGATAACACACACACGCAGAAAAATGGCAAAGGGATTTTCTTGAACAATGGCAACATAAACCTCAAAAAGACATGTATGAGACCGACTTCAGGAGCCACTGATATTGTTTGGAGCAGGAAGGTTGGTAACTCCAGGACTCATGCTAGCAGGAAAGAAATCAGTCAGATTTGTACTTCTGATAATTTTGAGAAAAATTTTATGACCACTGAAAGTTGGGAGAAAACCTACCTGGAACGCTTACACAGCTAAGTGAAAATATGCTAAGCTTTTGAGAACACTAGAAAAATGCAAAGGAATACAAAAAGGAGAAACAATCAAAATAGACCACGTGGCTGATGTTAAAACTACAATTTATAGTAATGATAATGATGTAACCAAAGCATGATACATTGCTGTCTGCATTTAAGAATCCAACATACAAGAAAGGTCATTTATTCCCTGCCCCACCCCCCACGCCAGCACACCGACATTTTCCCATTTTGATTTCAGAGCCTCGCTCTTCACTGTGTGTCTTCTGTAATCGTGTCTTTCTATTAGTCCCTTCCTCCTGTAATTCAGGCCACAGGTCTGCAAGTATGCCCAAATGAGGGTGTGCACCCACCCACACCTCCACAATAGACACCTTTGCATGTACGTGCCTAGATTTTTCAGAGACAAATGATCCTTGCTGGCCATTATCTAGAAATCTGTTAAAATGTCATATAATTCTTCTTAATTACCTCAACAAGTTCCTACGATTGTAAGCTGGCCATTGTTAGAGATATACTTTTTAATTTAATGTGGTCAGGGTGTATTTTCTCTAAATGTTTTAAGGAGAACGATTTGAAACATCTAATGTACAGACTTGATCCACAGGAATCGCCCTGTTTATCAATGAAATGGATGTGTGATTGAACAATAAATGTTGGCCTCCTGGTTCTCTGTGGCTCAAGATGAGGATGGCAGACATAGAGCTGTTTCAGTTTCAGGTTGGTTTATTAATACTGGAGATGTTGTCAAATAGAAGTCCTTATAACTATTTAAGAAAAAAAGTACTTTTTTAAGTGTCTGCTATGTTCACTAAAACATGTAATATATTTTGAATATGATATATTTTGAAAATACTGAATGTCAGATTGTTAATTTCATATGCATGTATTATCTCATTTAACCTAGATTTAAAGCTACATGAAATAATCAAATTGCCTTTCTACTATATAAAAAAAAAGAAAAAAAATAATGAAAACCAAAACACTTGTCATTTTTTTCCAGTTTGTTAGATTTCCCCTTCAAATGTAAATTCCTGAAAGTGTTTGTGAAGCATAAAGCCTATAAATATGGGTTCTAAAAGGAAATCTCTTTTGTTTTTAAAATCAGAGCCAGGCGTCCTTGGTGTATCTTTTACTTATCAGTACATGGGTAACTTATTTGTTTCTAAATTATATAATAAAAAACCATTTTTCCAATCAGAATCAGTCCTACTCATAATTAGTTGAGCTGCCGTGTGCTCATTTCATTATAAGTTGTGAATACTAATGATGTTGCCCTTGAAAAAAATTAACCTCTTCCCGTTCATGCTTTAAATTGTTCACTTTAGGGAGGTTGGGGGCACCAGGTGGTGGGTATTGTAGAGGGCACGGATTGCATGGAGCACTGGGTGTGGTGCAAAAATAATGAATACTGTTATGCTGAAAAAAATAAAAAAATTAAAAAAAATAAAATTGTTCACTTTATTAAAAGCAGCTATCCATCCTCAGCGGTTCTTTCTATGGACTTTCATTATCTTGCATTAACAAGTTCTTCCTTTCCTTCAATACTTGGAAGCTTTTTTATTTCTCTCCCATTGATTTCTCTTCTCTTAACCCATCATTTCCCCCATCTTATTCTTTCTGATTACTTAATTGGAGGCCTTAAGTGGCAAATTTCTTTCCCCAAACTGCTAAAATGTTGGGATCTTTGCTATACGAGAACTTTACTTCCTTTTTTTTTTTTTTTAATTTTCCTATAATTTAACATAGGAACACCATTAAAAAGAATTAAAATTGTTTAGAAAATATATGTGTTTGAGATAAGGGTAATACTCAAATTTAGAATCCATCGAAAAGTGGGAGGGACTATTTAATTCCCCATACTAAAAAGAAAGCCCCAGATGGTGGGTTTGAATCAAATGTCTTCTCAGGTGCCTGCGTGGCTCAGTGGGTTAAGCCTCTGCCTTCAGCTCAGGTCATGATCTCAGGGTCCTGGGATAGAACCCTGCCTCAGGCTCTCTGCTCAGTGGGGAAACTGCTACCCCCTCTCTCTCTGCCTGCCTCTCTGTGCTTGTGATCTCTGTCTGTCAAATAAATAAATAAAAATCTTTAAAAAAAAAAATTCTTCTCAGCAAACATGGAACTGATTGATTACCAAGAAACTGATGGCTAAGACTTACACAGTTTCCATGAGGCCCAGTGGTTGGCAGGAAAATGTCCTGGTATATCCATCAGTCACAGCCAGAAACAGATAGGACATCCGAGGTTTGAATAGAAATTCTGTTTGTTTGTTTGTTTTTTTTTTTTATTTTATTTATTTATTTGACAGAGAGATCACAAGTAGACAGAGAGGCAGGCAGAGAGAGAGGAGGAAGCAGGCTCCCTGCTGAGCAGAGATTCCCATCACGGGGCTTGATCCCAGGACCCTAAGATCATGACCTGAGTCGAAGGCAGAGGCCCCAACCCACTGAGCTACCCAGGCGCCCCAGAAATTCTGTTTTTAAAGGTGCTATGTGCAAAAGCTGTGGTCATGGTATGAGGAAACTTCCAAGGGTATTGTAGCGACACTGTTCTGGGAACAGCCCTTCAAAATAAACACTCTCCAGCCTCGAAGGAAGAAGGGAAGGCTACTTGGAGAGTAGCTGTGACCCTTCCAGCAGGATGGAGCCACTGGGAAGCAACGCTGAAGGACACCTTCCATTTCACTTTGTTCCTTTGATCTCCATTTGGTACTTCCCTCTGGGCAGGCATGATCTGAAGTGGAAAAGGAAAATTACCCAGAGCAGGCCCAGGACAGGAGGCCCCCAGAAGATGGAAAGTTACTAACAATAAACTAGAAATAACCAGAAGCCCTATGGGGAGCAAGAGATTACCAGCCATCACAGGCTCTCTGCACTACCATTCCCGCCTAACGCATCCCCTCTCCCACAGATGACTGCTACCAGCAGTCAGCATAGCCCTTGGAACCTGACTGCCTCCATTCCCTTATAAAAGCCCTAAAACCCTGTTGCCCGTGGAGCACGAGCTGATCTGGGTCTGCTGGAGTAAAATAAATCCGAGTTCTACTTCTCTGAGTGTCACTTGGCCTCCTGCAGGTCTGATTATTTTCTGCAACCAAGTGTTGGTGGGGAGCAAAGAGAGGTACAGGGAGTGCACACAGTCAGCCTCTCAGAGTGCAGGGTAGAGTGGACTGCATCACTAGAGGGGCAAGGGAGGTACCCCACACGCTTGGCTTAATTATTAATACTGTTTTACTCTGTCCTCCTTTGTTAAGAGTCATGTTAAGCAGGTTATTAAACTTTAATAACAGGCTTGCCATTTATTAAATATTCTCTCAAAATAGGTTTGGTGAAATTAATGAGGTAAACAACTCATGAAAAATAGAAAAACCAAAAATCTTTCTGTAAATCATACAAGCACATATAAATATGTAAATGTAAATTTTTTTTTTAAATGAATAGGAATCAAGGAGAAAGCAAATGAGAACAGAGGTGGGATTCAGTTGTATGTTGCTCAAAATTCAATAATAGAATTAGTTAGTCCAATTACATTGCAGTGATAATGACAGCATTTAAATTTAAAATTCATACCGTATGTAGTGCACAGCTTGTTCTAGAACTTTCATAAAAATGTATTTCATATTTGGTTATGAAAAAAGTCAATACATTATAAAAAGCAGAAACCATTCAAGGTATTTTCTAGAATGTAATATAACTTTAACCTTGCAGTTAATAAAAAAATATTCATCGGGGAAAACTTTAGAATAGTAGTAATAAATAACTGACAAAATAAGAAAAATCAAAACCATAATTAGATTTCTTAGAAAATAATCATTTCTTCAAAGTAACACTTTTTTCTTTACTAATTAGCAAGAATGTACTAAAGTGAAAGATTGTATGCTTCACTTAAGAGATTAAAATGAGAACAATAAAACAAACCTGAACTATATGGAAAAAGGTAATAATGGAATCTAAAGTAGAAAACAGTGAATTTGAAGCACATTTTGTGTTTTCTTTTTTGTCTCACCTAATTCTTTGTTCTTTTTCTCTACCTCCTTACCTTCTTTCAAATTGATTATTTTTTTATTCATTTTTTCTTTTTATATGTTTTGAAGTTATGAAAGCTATTCCTGTTCTTTTAGTAATTACTCTAAAAATCACACCATGACTTTTAAAATTATCAACATAATAGTCAATCAGCAGCTTTATCCTCGTGAACAGTAATAATTGCTGAGCAATTTAACTCAGTTTGCCTTCCACTCAAGTTGTATGTACCTTCTCTAATACATATTAACACTCTTACTATTTTTAACTCTGAACTGTATTTCCATTGATAAATGTACCCTTCATGTTTACCAGATTTTTATCCATTTCCTTTTGTATTCCATGCCTTCTACCTGAGATGTCCTAAGTTTCTTCTCTCTGTGATTATTTTCCTTCTATCTAAGACAGACACTGTAATTTTCCTTAGTAATTATTTGCTTATAACAAACTCAGTTTCTGGTCATTGTTTCTTCTCATTATATCCTGAAGCAATTGCCTTTGTCCTCGTGTCTTCCCGTCAACATTTCTAATATTAAAAAATAATAATAATAAACTTTCTGGTTCATCTTTCTTAACATTTCTTCCTTATTTTCTACTTGTCTCTCTCTGATGTCTGGGTAATTGGTTCTGACCTGTTCTTCAGTTTTCCAAGTGCCTCCTTAGCTATGTCTATATGTGGCTCTTTTTTGTTTTAACTTTCATTAGTCTTTTGAATGTCGTAGAAATATTGTTTGATTCTTTTTCTCATGTAGGAGCTGAAGTACCATAGTATCCTATTTCTTTTAAGCCAGCTTTCATGTCTTTAAGCACAGAATATTTTTTTTTAAGTTAAGCTGTGATTGGTAATCCAAATCTCTGAAAAATTCATCAGATTGCTTCTATTGTCTGTTATTATTTTATTACTGCTGGTTTTTGTTATGGTTCCATGTTTATGTGCATTCATGGATTTTTTATTTTTTTTTTCACCATAGACTGCTAAAAATATTTGTAGGGCTTTGGGGGGAAACTGGGATAAAGGTATTTGTTTTTTCAGAGAGAACGCACTTGTTTCTGCCAAGTAAATAGGGCCTTATTCAGTCAGGTATCAATTTAATCTAAGTATATAACTGGAAGTTTTAATTGGCTCCCATAGGTATCATAAATTGGGACTGGAAAGACCAGCTTTTGGCTCCAGTTTCTCTGGAACATATTTTCCTTTATTCAACAACATAGAAAATGTCTTTCCAGTCTTGGGGGGGGGTGTCTTTTGAAAGAATAGTGGGTAGACTTCTGGAGTTCTAGGCTAGTTTTTTTGTATCTCACAAAATGTATCAAAACTGATATTGTTGGTTTATCAGAAATCTTACTTTATCTTAGTTTATATCATAATAATTACTTACTACCTTCTCATCTCTGGCTACGCATTTAAGATTTTTTTTAAATCCTGCATTCTAAATTGATGTCAGCAGGAGGATTGGTCCCAATAGCTTGGTATATTTCCTGAATCAACATTACACCTTCCATAATATGTATCTAGTACTACATAGATGTCCATCTTGCCTTCAAATCTATTTATTGGGCTATATGTTGCTGAGACTTTGTTTCTCCTTTCTTATGTAATTGTATAAATATGATTATTCATAGTGTCTTTTAATACTATTTTATTTGCCACTATGTGCCTTAGTATATATTCCTAGATTCTGCTTCTCTCAAAACAAAATAAAACATGTTTTCAATCTCATTCTCAATTTCAATTTCATATCTACTAAGACTCGACTCTATCTTCACAATCACTTTCACTTCACTTTTACATAGCCTTGAGAGAAAATCACAGGAACTTTTATAAATAGGACATTCCCAATAAAGGACGCTGAGATCTATTTTCCAACTTCAATCTTCTTACATCCAAAAGATCTCATATTATTCGACAATATTTTGTCAGCCCAAAGTTGAAAACATTATGAATTTTTGCAGCTAATACTTTTTTTTAGTACTTTAAAATAGGATTACGGAGAAGCAGCCAGATAAAGACAGAGATTCTATATGGTATAGTCTAATAACTTGAATTGTTAGTTACAGATACATAAATTTATAAGATTTTTAAAATATCAAGGCATGCACTATTTAATAGAAAATTTTCTTTCAAAAAAGTTAACTTTTATGAAATAAATTATTAAAAATAAGAATGCATGCTCTAGGTTGTAGAATTTTCAAATTTCCTAAACATACATTCAATAACACTGTCAAGTGTGAATACATGTTCTTTTGGCTTAGAAATGTTAGGCTATCTGGGTGAATCTTGGTGCTTTGTTACGTATGGACAACAAACAAATAAAATTGAATGCTTTATTTTATTTTGATCATGATGATTTTAATCAAAGGATATGACATGATCTGAAAATGCCTAAAAACTCTTTTATTTAATTAGATGTTTTTGAGAATTAAAGAAAGTGAATGTACAATGATTCTCAGCTCCAAATGACAGCCCAGATATATATTTTTACCTTGCTTCTGTATGGGTCAAAGGCAGGTTGTCCTAAGATAAGTCACTTTGGCATAAAGATTATTTTGAGTTAAAAGCAATCTGGACCCAGCCACTCTAGAAAAACACTTTATGTCTCTCCACAACTGCTTAAGAAGAATTCAGAGAGAGTGAAGTAGAAGACTGATGTCCTAGCCTAAAGACAGTAAGAAAGATAGGGCACCTGGCTTGCTCAGTCAGTTAAACTTCTGCCTTCACCTTGGGTCATGACCCCAGGGTCCTGGCTTGGAGCCCCCTCATCAGGCTTCTTGCTAGGGGCGAACCTGCTTTTCTCTCTCCCTCTGTGGCTCTCCCTGCTTGCACGCTCTCTCTTTCTCTCTCAAATAAATAAATTAATTAAAAAAAATAAGTTGAATAAAAAATATATCAATATAAAATGTAAATCTTAAAATCTGTGGAATGATTTTCCATAAAAGTAAAAATTTCAAATATAACCTGAGAAAAATTAGAAACTAAACTATAGCAATCAGTGAACTGTTAAAGGACAAAAATTCACCTAAGTAAATTTGAAGATTTAATTGGCTTTTTTAGAGGAATTCATGAATCAAATTGGTCAGCGCCTCATCTAGCAAATAGAGGGTAGCTTTGAGGAGCTGTACAAAATGGAAGGTTTCCAAAAGCAGGGCAAGGAAGTTATTAGCAAAAGGAAAGAGGACTTTGTCAGGCAAAGTCACTTTCCCTTAGGAGGCAGAGCAGGGCTCTTATCATGCAGATGGATTTCATCTTCCTTTGTGGAATTGAGAGGGTCCATGTGACAGATTACCTCATTGTTGCTGGTTAGAAAATTCCTGATTGACAGGTTAAAACTGAATTTCTGGGAGAGGTTGAAACTGTCTTGAGGTTAAACCCTGGCTTGGTGACCTGGCCTAAGTGATGCTATTTTCAGCCTGCAGTTCTTTTCTTTTTAACAAAAGTAAATTTAAATACAGTAAAAGCTCCTAATATCAAGGTAAAAGTCTAACATAGTGCTTTCTTTATTGGAAGTAGAGCACATGTGAACATGTTTACCAACCTTTGAGGAACAGATTGTTTATTTGCTATTATAATTGAACCAAACAAACAAAAAGGCTTTCAGTAAAAATGATACAGAGAGTTCATACTTCTGCCATTCTTTAAAGATGTAGTGATGACATGGAAGATTGAAAATAGAAAAAGAAAAAAAAAAGCACAAAAAACAAGAACCAAAACGATCATAAGTAGTTAACATGTCTGGGTAAGAAATAAAACAGAAAGTTAATATGGTGGTTTCTGCGTGTGGAATCATGTGTGGGAGGCAGTAAATTTTGATTTCTCCAAGATAAAGAGGGTTTAAAATTGTCAAATGACAAGGTAGTGGATGCAGGTTCACCATGTAAAGCCAGAGCTAGTACACCTCTCCCCTCCATCTTCTGACCTCTGGTACCATTGTTAGGAGTTAGCTGGACAGTTAGGTAATCTAGGTAGTCAGGGCCAGGGTCCCCAGCAAGAAAATATGGAGTCAGGACAACTAAGATTAAAATAGCACTGACATCCTGTCTTGTAGCTTAGACAGGAGCACACTAGAATTCTGCTTTGCAGCCTTTGCAGAAATGACTTCTGCAAAACATCCTAAAATAAGGCAATTAACCACAAAGCATTTGTCAATATCATGGGCAAGGGCTATTTAGGACATAGGCCCCCACATGTCAATAAAAAAAGACCATCAGCACATTGACATTAACCTAATAGGTAAACAGATATGTGACCAAAGCCCTGACTGGCACAACTGAGCACACCCTGATTGGGCTAAAGAGCTCATAAAACCCCCTAAACTTAGAAACTCCAAGGGCAGCCCTTCCCCCACCCAGGCCCCATACTCCTGCTCAATAAACTTTGCTTGGCTGCCCACCACTTGTTATCTGTTCTATCTCTTCATTCTTGGAGGCAGCATGACCAAGAATTGCTGGCACTAAGAGCAGAGAATTGTGCAACACCATGCTACCTGCTAATGTTGGATGTCAAGCACAATACTTAATGCATCCTTAGTGATGCCATCTGTAATAACTCCAAATCACTACAGTGCAGTAATTCTAAAGAGATTATGAAAGTTTTTTGTAGACCCAGAATCTGGAAGGCCAGGAGAAGGCAACTGCAAAAAAAGAGAATGAACTACGAGATTTAAAAACAAACAGAAAACAAAAATAATAAAAACAAAAAAATAATAAATATTTTTTAAAAATAATAAAAACAATAAAAAAATTCAGCATACCAGTATTTAAAACATTATGAAAAAAAAGGGGTGATTGTCTGGCTCAGTCAGTAGACATTTGACTCTTGATCTCAGAGTCATAAGTTCAAGCCTCATGCTGGGTATAGAGCTTACTTAAAAAAAAAAAAAGAGAGAGAGAGAGAAAACCAACATTTTCAAGCAAAACACAAATCTTATTAAGTAAAAATAATATAGAAAAACCTAATGTTAACTCAAAAATAAATGTGTTGTAATTATTTGAAGAGATAAGAGAAGGCAACATTTTTCTTTAAAAATAACTCAATAAAATTTAGTTGATTAGAATAGAATCAAATGAAACCCATGTCCATGGAAATAAATCATGAAATAAACAAGATAAGTGCTCCACAGGACACAGTCATAATGTGAATTCATAAGGTGGAAAATAATGATGAAGAATTTGCCTATACCGTATCTCATTATGACAGGGATAAGAATATGAAGGCACTTAAGAGACACCCATGTTCTTCATACCAAAATCAGTGAGACATAATCAAAGCTATATATACTTTGAGAGAAAAATGAATATGAAATAACCAGTCACTCAATGTAAAGTTTTAGAAAAGCAAAGATATGAAGAGAGAATTAATGAAGCTAAAATCAATAGAATTAGAAGTAAATCCCAAATCTGGCTTGTTAAAAAGTTGAATATCACAAAAAAAGTCTTGTTTTGCAAATTTGACTAGAAATTAGAGATAATATATTTACAGAGATAAAAAATAGAAAAGAGTAGCCGAGTTCCTGAGTGGCTCAGTCAGTTAAGCGTCTGCCTGTTGTAGCTTAGGTCATGATCTCCGGATATTGGGATGAACCCTTCATCAGGCTCCCTGCTCTTGGGGAGCCTGCTTCTCTCTCTCCCTCTGGCTGCCACTCTTCCTACTTGTGCTCTCTCTGTATCTCTCGGTCAAACAGATAAAAGCTTTACAAAAAATAGAAAAGAGTAATAACTGATGTGTGTAACATTCAGAAATTTCTGAGAGAATACTGCATTTAAGACCTTGACCACAAATTTGAACACTAAGGGACAATGGCTACTTTCCTGGCAAAACAAACTCATCCAATAGTAAGAATCCTTGAATAGCCCACTAGAGATTCCGAAAAGGTGATTAAAGCTTTACCATTTAAAAAATGCCCTTGGAAAAGATGGTTTCAGAGCTGGGATCAACTGACCTTTAAAGAGTGGTTAATTCCAATGTTATTCACAAGTTACAGACCATAAAAGATAAAAATCTCCCCAATGTAATTTTGAGACCAGCCCAAACTAAACACTAAGACCTCATAAAGTTATTACCAAAAAAGAAAAAGGAAAGAAATTTTATGTGAAGTGTATGTGAATATCGACACAAAATTCTTAGTATTAGCAAAAATATCCAGCAGTATACTCCATTCATTAGGGTTCATATCATAAATCATTCTCTATTGAAAAATTGATGAGGATAATTTATTACAGCTACAAACTGATGAAGGGATCATATTGTTTAATTTACATTTCCATATAGTTTATGCCAGTTACTGTTTTCAATAGTTGATAAATTCTAACTCATAAAATTCTAGCAACAACTCTATGAGTCAGATGCTCTTAATATACTCTGTAATAATGAATATTTAATAAAAGAAATTACAAAATTAAATTCTTAGAAGCATACAATAATTACATTTATGGGCCTTACATGAAAAATGCATATATTATCTTAAAGAATAAACAATAATAACATAACAAATGAAAAGATATGCCATGATCTTGGATGATCAGAAACAATTTCCTAAAATTAAAGTCTCAAGATTAATGAATGATTTTAATGGAATTGAATTATAATCAAAATAGGTAGAAAGAGCCAATAATAGAATAAAGGAATAAAGGTTAATTCTATCAATAATGCCTAGGATATTGCCTTACAGTTAATAAATATCTGTATCTCTTAAAGATCAAAAAGATTTGTAAAATTTTGATGTCGAGAGAGAAAAAATGTATTTTTTAGACAGACTATGTGAGAAAATAGGTTATATGAATTGGTTTTTAAAAAAACCTGTAGCTATTTCACAGGTAAGGTCACAGAATGGAGCTTGTGTAATTCTGAGTAAGAATAAATTTAGAGGCCAATTTGAAATGGAGCTGGGTGAATCCTGAAGTGTCCTTGAAGAATGATGTGAAAGGCCAAATGCAACCCATGCCTTTTTGTAAGTTAGTTCCCGTATAAGCCAGACATAACCAGACATGGAAAGTCTGTGACACATGAGATTCAGAATTACATGACATTGTGTAGTGGGCTTCGAACTTTCCCCCTCTCTTTTATGGAACCCTTTCTTCAAGCTGAGTCTTATGGGGTATTGACTTGTCCCTTGCAGTGTGTGCTAACCATTCTTAACCCTCTAGATAGTCATTTCGGCATCTCTTCTCTCTCTACCCACTCGTTTTCTTCTTACGAATGCTTTGGAGTTCCCCTTTTCTACTTCCTGAGGTCAGCCTTGGTATAGGCACTTATCAGTAGGCTTCATCTACTTTTTCCTATGAGAAAATGGAATGCAATATTCATAAGGCTCTGTAAGTGAAAAAAATGGCATATATAGAAATGACTATTTTAATTCTGGTGTTATTATGAAATGTTTACTAGAATCGTGCATATAGTTTTCTTGTTAATAGTGATTGTGCCTCTCTAACCTATTTAATTTTGTTAAAAGGTTTGTTTTATTCTCTCATCTTCCTTAGGATGCCTCTGTAATATACTATTTTGATTTGGCCAATTATCTCAAATGGGAGGAGACTCTTATGCCAAGAATGGATGGGGGTAGAAAGCCGAATCCAGCAAATATAAAACATGGCTATGGGGCATTACTCTGATTAATTAAAAGGCAGACCACCTAGAATGCCTCACCTATACAGTAGCCCAATATTTGGCTTCCACCAATAAAGGTAGCACAACAATGATCTAAAACACTTCCGAAACACTAAGCTACACATTTTAAATATGTTACAGTTATTTTAAAATCTTTTTTGCTAAGAAATTTGTTACTGTAAACACCCTTTCATCAGCTTAATATTCTTCATTTAAAAAATAAATACATCTAAATTGTTGTGCATAGTTCCCTTTAGACTAGCTATAAGTAATACTAAATGAAGCTATTTTAGAAAGTCTTCTTACAGTGTTTTGTGACAGTGATTGTCTTCCACTATGTTGAGGAGTAGAAGACTTCCAATCACAAACTGCTCCAGATCCTTAACAATTTATGCCTTATAGTTAAGATTTTCATTCTATCTTGATCATATTCTTTGTTCTGGGATTACCATGTCTAAAGCAAATCCTTTCTCTGTTCAAAACTGATCTGATCCACAGTTTGTAATCCACATAACAGAAACTATTAGGATTCTAAAGAAGATAAATTATTAAAAATGGAGGAGAGCATAACATAAGAAAAGTTTAGAATTTTGTTCAAAATCAACTTAAAAGAAAGCAAAAGGATGTTAAAGAGAGTAAGAGATCAAAAGCAAGAAAGGGAAAAAAAATAACACTGGTTATTACATTGGATAGTTGGAGAAAATTTGGTTTCTATGTTTGTAAGACCCTAATGCTATTTTAAGAATTGTTCGAGCTTCGGGATGCCTGGGTGGTTCTGTCCTTAAGCATCTGCTTAAGGCTCAGGTCATGATCTCAGGGTCCTGGGATCTAGCCCTGCATTGGGCTCTCTGCTCAGCGGGGAGCCTGCTTCTGTCTCTTCCACTCACCCTGCTTTGTGTTCCCTTTCTTGCTGTCTCTCTATCTCTCAGTCAAATAAATAAATAAAATCTTAAAAAGAAAAAAAAAATTATTCAGATGTCTAAACATGATTTACATGTGAATGGTTTTTTTCTTTACCTGTTCTTGTTTCATTTTGCAGAAAGTCCAACATTCTTGTCATTTACAACCTCAAGTTCTTCCAGGCAGTCTCGAGTAATGCTTATATGTTCTACCATTATCTGTGGGTGCTGTGAATATTGTCTATGCTAGAATTTTGTAGACTCATCTTTATTATCTCATATTTCATATCTTCAAGCTGATTACTAGCTCAATATCATTTTTCTTTAAGTGCAGTTCATTCTTTTTTTTTTTTTTAGATTTTATTTATTTATTTGACAGACAGATATCACAAGTAGGCAGAGAGGCAGGCAGAGAGAGAGAGAGGGGGAAGCAGGTTGCCCACTGAGCAGAGAGCCCAATGCGGGGCTTGATCCCAGGACCCTCGGATTCTGACCTGAGCCAAAGGCAGAGGCTTTAACCCACTGGGCCATCCAGGCGCCCCAAGGGCAGTTCATTCTTAACACACCAATGTTTCTCGGAAACCAAGCTAGGGTTTAGTAAAGCTTTATGAAATACTTTGCAAACATTAGAAACATAGCATAGAGGGTAAATTAGAGAATCATTTGAAATGATTACATTTGGATTTATGAATTTTAATATCTACCTATCAAGGGGCTTGCCTTACTTCTCTAATAAAGGAAGAAATTCCTATGCCTTCGTATTGCACTAAAGAGCCTCAGAGATTTTCAGTTCCAGAGAACAAGTCCTTCCTATCATTCACCTAAATCCAAGACTCAATGTTAGACCCAAAGGGATTTTTTTTATATAAATAATCTGTCTAATTACAAAGAGAAAACTCCACTTTCCCTGTCATATAGGGGAATTTTTATATCTTAACACTTTATCAGTCACAGTGTTTTTAACATTCTTCATTAGTTATAATGTATACCTAATGGATAATAGCAACTCAGTATCTAACATTTGTATCCAGACCTGCATTTACTTATCCAAGAACATAAGAAAGTATTTGATTTATTTTTATGAAATTAAAGTACCCCTGCTAGCAAATTTTTTAAAGGCAGTTTTCGTGTGTGTGGTAGTCATGGACTCTTTAATTCCAGAAACTAAATTTCCAAAACTCTCCTGGCTATTGTTTGTTGAATTAGTTGAATTAGTTAGATATTGGTTATTGCAACAAAGACCCAAGGAAAATGATGGTAGACAAGAAAGAAGATTATTTCTCTTTCTTGTAACAAACTGTAAATAGTTCAGGGCAGATATGACATCTCCAGGGTTTAAGGAAAGGTATTTTCTTATTTTTTTGCTTATTCAGTTTACCATTGATCATAATAAATCACATGACTAAACTTCGCTTCAAAGAAGGTGAGCACTGTAGATTTTAGCCATTTGAGATGTACTCAGCTAAGTTGAACTATTACTAAAAACAATACCAAAAAAATGGACAGTATATATTGGGAAAAATCAGATGTGCCATCCTGGACAGAGTTTATATCATATTAAACTTTGAATATTGGGATATTGAGAAAGGACAAACCCTCATTTTAGAGGTGCTTTTGAGATAAATTATTTGATAAAATACCAAGTGTAAAATTATTTCTATGTACAAAAGTTTTATAAACCTTAATTTGTCATGCAAAAATAGAAAACACTTTGCCAAGTTGAGATAAGTTGATATTTTTGGAACTCTCATAAGATATGAACTCTTTGCTCTAGAAGTGTGTGTATGTGTGTCTGTGTCTGGGTCTGTGTGTGTCTGTGTATCTTAAAGATCTTTACAGAATTTTTGGACTTTAGGGCTGTTCTTTTCACCTCTTTTGACTCCTTGTTATATATTATACTATATCTCAGTCCTTTCCCCCTTGTTTTATTTCCTTTCCTTTATATTATCTTTTTTTTTTTTTTTACTGAGTTTCTTTTTAACAATTTTAACCATTCACATTAAAAATAATAGGTTAGAGGTGATGAGAGATCCCATTTCTAAAACAATTTTATAAGTAAATCCTCAAAAGCACTTACTATATTGAAACTACTGGAAAATTATATTTACAAGATGCCCTGGGCAAGTATCTTTATTTCTCTACTGAATTAGAATGATGTTTTAGGGAAACTGGGTCCTGAGCCTTGTCACTATTGAAATGGTACATGTGGCCCCGAAACACCTGTTAGGCTGAGGGACTGAGGTACCTTTTTTTTTTTTTTTTTTTAAAGATTTTATTTATTTATTTGACAGAGAGACATCACAAGTAGACGGAGAGGCAGGCAGAGAGAGAGAGAGAGAGGGAAGCAGGCTTCTTGCTGAGCAGAGAGCCCGATGTGGGACTCGATCCCAGGACCCTGAGATCATGACCTGAGCCGAAGGCAGCGGCTTAACCCACTGAGCCACCCAGGCGCCCTGAGGTACCTTTTATTAGGGATAAATAATAAGGAAAAAATATCAGCACAGTTATATTTGAATCAAATACTTAGGAGTCACACAGAAAGGACATTTCCAATTTAATAGTGTATTTGCTCTGGAACATTTTCTCTGATCTAATTCCCAAGGTCCTGTGGCTAAGAGGGAGAGAAGTGGTTAGGGGAAGTGGTGTGACCAAAAGTGAAGTATTAGAACACTAACATGTCTTTCAGACATTAAGGCCCATGAAATCTGGTTATGACCCAATGGAAAAGAGTGTAACAATCTCACTTTTCCACAGGACACAGTAGCTTGGATATCTCTAGAATTGGAAGAAATGGGACCGACAAATGGGGCAATGGTACCCAGCAGTCATCATGAGAGACAAAAGCTCATTTGTATCAATAGCAATAGTACTGAGGATGCAAGCCCATATATTAGCACCTCATAGAAGAGGGCCACCTGAAGAAAAGAAAAAAAAAAAACTTTTTTACACTAGGTTCCTTAAATATCAAAGGAATGCTTAAGCACATGACACAGGGCCATATCCTTCAATCCTGTACCCCCACATTCTATTAAGTTACTAGGGAACTTCTGCCTTCTACTAATATCCTTCCCCCAAATTCATTCAGCAAAAATTTTAATCAGTTTATCGAATAAATACTAGGAAGTGCTTTCTCATCCCTAGGCATTATAATACCAGCAGTTTTTATTTACTTTTTTAAAAAATATTTTATTTATTTGTCAGAGAATGAGAGAACAAGAGAGTAAACACACAAGCAGGGGGGCAGCAGCAGGCAGAGGGAGAAGCAGGCTCCCTGCTGAGCAAGGAGCAGATGTGTAACTAGATCCCTGGGCCTTGGGATCATGACCTGACCCGAAGGCAGATTCTTAACTGACTGAGCTACCTACGTGTACCATATACTAGCAATTTTTTTTTTCAAAGATTTTATTCATTTACTTGACAGAGATCACAAGTAGTCAGAGAGGCAGGCAGAGAGAGGAGGAAGCAGGCTCCCTGCTGAGCAGAGAGCCCGATGCGGGGCTCGATCCCAGGACCCTGGGATCACGACCTGAGCCGAAGGCAGAGGCTTTAACCCACTGAGCCACCCAGGCGCCCCCATATACTAGCAATTTTTAAATAGCAATAAGTCAGAGTAGCTGCTCTTGAGAAACCTGATATAAATGAGTTAAAGAGGGATACTTCCTTGTTGGGCCAGTTTTCTCTTCATCTTCTCTTCCATCTGGGGCCAAATACTTGAGTTTGACCCACATTTAATTGTTCTTGGACACTCAGTGTTTGGTGACAAAACAAAGACTCATCTGTTGTAGATAGATTTTTTTTTCCCCGAAAGCTTACTTTTGTTTTGAGTGGCATCAGACAAGAGAGAAATTTAAGATAGTTATCTTTAAGCTGAATAGATGTTGGTGATCAATACTGAAATAAATATTTTATACATAGTCTAAAACAGGTAAAATTAGTCTTTGTCTCAATGCAAACAGAGTCCAGCATTTAAATTGGTCATTGAATTGGTCATTTTGGATGTTGTTACTTCCTTGGAAAATTGGCTATTCTTTTTTTTTAAAGATTTTATTTATTTATTTGACAGACAGAGATCACAAGTAGGCAGAGAGTCAGGCAGAGAAGTGGGGGGAAGCAGGCTTCCTTCTGGACAGAGCCTGATATAGGGCTCAATCCCAGGACCCTGAGATCACGACCTGAGCTATAGCAGAGGCTTAACCCACTGAGCCACCCAGGCACCCCCAAAACTGGCTATTATTTCTCAATCTGCAGATAATATTTTGAACTAAAGTCACAAAAATCAAATCACCAAAAAATCACAAAATAAAATGTCAACTCAGAACCATACTTCAAGATCTCTAATTTTTTAATTGAATTAGAGATTCACAGAGCTTAAAAGTAACCATTTAAAGTGTACAAATCAGTGGCATTTAGTTGATTGACAGTGTTATGTAGCCACTGGATCTTGCCACAAAATTGTTCGTCATCTCAGATGAACTCCTCATATCCATTAATGAATCACTCCCTCGTCTCCTATTAACCATTAGTCTGCTAATCATCTCTATAGATTTGCCTATTCTGCATATTTCATATAAAAAGAGTTATCAATTATACGACCTTTTGTTTCTTTCCCTTAGCATGCTGTTTTCAAGGTTCATCCAAGTTGTAGCATGTATCAGTACTTCATTTATTTTGTGGATGATTAATATTCCATTGCATGGAAATACCAACATTTGTTGTGTTTTTTTGTTTTGTTTTGTTTTTTGTTTTTTGTTTTAGTACCAAGATTTGTTACCCATCCATCCATTGATGACGTTTGGGTTGTTTCTGCCTATTGGCTAGTATGACTATTGCTTTTATGAATATTCAGAAATAAGTATTTGTTTGAGTACCTATTTTCATTTCTCTTGAGAATATACCTAAAAGTGGAATTGCTGGATCAATGTTTAACCATTATCTGTGTAGCTTTTTGAGGAACTGCAACGATTGCACAATTTTACCACCAGTAATATACATGGGTTCTTATTTTCCCATATCCTTACTAACACTTATTTTCCTTATTTAGTTATTTATTTATTTATCCATTCATTCATTCATTCATAGCCATCCCAGTGGATGTGAAGTGATATCTCACTGTGGTTTTGATATGCATTTCTTTAGTGACGGATGATCTTGAATTTCTTTTATTGTCACTGTTGGACCTTTGTATAAATTACTCGGAGAAATGTCTGTTTAAGTCCTTTGCCAAATTTTAATTGAGTCTTTTACTTTTTTATTATCGAGTTGTGTATTTCATATATTCTAGATATTAAATCTTTACCAATTATAGTTTTACAAATATTTTCTGCAAATCCTATGCAAATATTTTATCCATTCTTGAGGTTTTCTTTTAACTGCCTTGTTAACGTCCTTTGATATGCAAAATTGTTTTTTTTTAATTTTTGAAGTTCAGTTTATCTGTTTTTGGTTTTTTTGTTTTTTTTTTTAAAGATTTATTTATTTATTTGACAGAGAGAAATCACAAGTAGGCAGAGAGGCAGGCAGAGAGAGAGGAGGAAGCAGGCTCCCTGCTGAGCAGAAAGCCCAATGCGGGGCTCGAACCCAGGACCTGGGATCATGACCCGAGCCGAAGGCAGCGGCTTAACCCACTGAGCCACCCAGGCGCCCCAGGTTTTGTTGTTGTTGTTGTTGTTGTTGTTGTTGATGCTTGTGCTTTTGGTATCAAACCAAAAATCTATTGCCAAATCTAAGGACGAAAAGATCCATGCCCATATATTTTCTTCTAATGGTTTTATAATTTAGCTCTTATTTTTAGGTCATTGGTCCATTTGGAGTTAATTTATATATATGGTGTAAGTAAGGGTCCAGTTTCATTCTTTCATATCTGGTTATTCACTTGTTCCAGTACCCTTTGTCAAAGATTTGTAATTTTTGAGTGAATGGACTACTTTTCTATGATTATTATTTAGAATTGAACTGTCACTGTTGGACAGTGACGACACTGTTGGGGTTTATTAAGAACACAAATACTTTGTGTACAAATACTTTGATTTAGGAGGTTTTATAGCTTCTGGGATAATGCAAAACTTGGCCTATAAAGGTGGCATTGCAGAATAGCTATAACAAGAATATAAACAGAATTATTTCATCAATCAAATGATAACCAATTAATACCTAAAGAAAAAATAGCCACTGGGACCAAGAATAAAACTGCAATTACTGGTAAGTCAATTTAGTCAAATGAGATGCTAGCCAGTACTTACTATGAATGTTCTTATATTCATTAACCACTATTTCTAACATACATTAATAGGCAGATGTCTGAAGAGGCTATTGAATAAATATGTAAAGCTTTGAAGCAGCAGAACTCAGATAACAAGCACTTTTAATCCATGTTTATGCCAGATGGTTTATCATTTCATTAGTTTCAGACTTACTATTTTAAAGATAAATGGCTCTTTACAGTATAATATTTAAAATATGCATATGTATGTTCAGAAAGTAAAGGATATAATCTCAGACAGCATTTAAAAATAGAATAATTCAAAGGATTTTATTATTAATTTAAAATTCAGTGGTCAAATATTGCACTGGAATTTAAATAAAAACTTGAGAAAGGATAAGAAGCCAAAAAGTATTTTTAATAGATAGTTTGACCTCAACTCCCATATTAAAAAATATACATATATAACTAAACAACTGATTCAATATGCATTTTCTATTTAAGTAAAGACTGATCTGAAGAAAGGTGAGAGTAATGGTGTGAAAAGTCAATTTACTTTAAGTTCATAATGAGTTGTTAACAATGAATAAATCATCAGAAACACTCTCTACTTTGGACCCTAGCTATGGCTATTCTATCTTCCTGATGGCAGATGTCTGAATGGGTTATTCTTCCTCCTTTTTGTGTCTTCTTTGTTGGTGTTACCACCTCACTGAGAGCTTTTGTGACCAAGCATTCCCTAGTACTTTTCCCAGTTTTATTTAACTCCACAGCAGTTGTCATCATGTGAGAAACATATTTCATTTAAAAAATATACAAAACCTTTTTTTATTCTAGAAAAAATTTGATATGTACAGAAAAGTTGCAAAGATAGTAGAAATTTCCCTTAGCATCATTCAGTGTTAGCATCATTCATAATGAGAGTTCACCAAAACTAAGTACTTAACTTTGGTACAATAACATTAACTAAACCAGGTAATTTATGCACATTCCTCTACCTTTCACATGAGTATCCTTCTTTAATCTTCCAGGATCCAATCCAGGATACCATGACACTTTTAGTTACCATGTCTCCTTAGTCCTTCCTATCTCTGAAGTTATTTCCTTGTCTTTCATGAACTTGACCCTTTGGAAGAGATTTAGTCAAGTATTTTATAGTATGCTCATTGGTTTAGGTTTGTCTGGTGTTTTCTCATATTCAGAATAGGGTTATGGATTTGAAGAAGAATACCATAGAGGTGATGAGCACTTCTGTAGCATCATATCATAGATGCCGGGTACCAACATGATGCAGACTCGTGATGATGGTAACCTTGAATATGTGGTGAACATGGTTTCTCACATATTTCTTCCTTTTAAATCACTAACTTTCCCTTTCTATAACCTAATCAAATCTCCATGCCCAACTCACATTTAACGGAAGAGAAATTAAGCTCTACCTCTTGAAAGGGAGATGATCTATATATGATCTATTTTAGAATATTTTTGTAAGGAAAAATGTGTCTCTTGTCCTCCACTTATTTATTATTTAACCATTTATTTATATCATTATAAACTGTAATATTTATTTTGTTTTTTAGGTTACAGTAAAATACTACCATTATTTGAACATTATTGCTCAAATTGTTCTACCTTTAAAGCTCTTTCAAGCTGGCCCTGGTATCCCTTTAACACCTGTCAGTTTGAGGGCTTAAATTTATTTCTTGATTGGTTAGGGTTGGTTGGTTGAACACTTCCTTACATTCTGGCAGTATAAGATACTACAGGTGCATCTTGCATTTTCCTTGTTGCACATCTAGAATCCACCATTTATCTAAAGAACTTGGTTCCTGAAGTAGCAGTTTTTACTTATCTTCTATTTCTTTACACTGAAAGGTAAGTTCAATATAAGCAAAATTTTTCTTTTGTTACCTGATGCATCCACAATGCTAAAAAAATCTGACACATGATTAGCATTCAATAGTACGGTAAAATAGATGAATGCACAGAAAGAGGATTAAGAAAATTAAGTTTGCCCTACACTTACTTCTCATAATTATAGTATTTAATTTTTTTAACTCATTTTTCCTCAAAAAGTTTTCTCAAAAACTATGACCAGAAAATGTTGACTATCATGATGTTACCTTCCACATAGGGTTTTTATAATGATCAAGTTTAAAAAAAAGAGGTAGCTAATGGTGCTAGGACAGTCCTGGCATTTTCAAAAAAATAAGCACTCTTTTTCCTCCTCCTTCTCCTTCCATTGTCATCATCACCATCATCATTCTCATCATTATCACCACCATCTTCAACATTTAATAGAGTTTTGAACCTGGCCACAGCAGCAGAGGGATTCTACTCTTCTTTCTTTTTCTTTTCTTTTTACTTTACTTTTCTTTTCATTTCTTTTCTATGTCTCTCTATAAATAATATGACATTTTTCTTGCTTTGTCTATCATATCTGTTTAAGTCGAATGTCTGAACACATTTTTGAACACCTAAGAGAATAGAAGGGAAATAAAGGAGAGGGGAAAAATTAAGAGAAAAAGAAAGCAGGCAAAAATACTTGACTTTAATTCCAGTCAAAGTTTATGTTGTGATTTGCTAGTGGTGCATTTGTTCTTCTCTACTAGCCTTGAACATTCTGACCATTTTTCCTCAAATGTTTGGGAACCGCACAGATTGAAAATATATCAGTGTCACATTTTCCTACCTTGCTTAGAAACTCTATAAAGTTTTAATTGAATGTCTTTCAAAGTCATCTCAGCCAATGCATTTAATCTTTTTAATTATGCAACACTAAGTTTGCTGTCAGAAACAGATATAAAAAATAACTGTAAAAATTGAGAAGTCACTAAAATGGAAAGCTTATTTATCAATGCAGTTTTGTTATTCCAGCATAAATTTCCTGACTGTATCAGGTGCTGTCATGCCTCAGAGAGGTTTGTTTTTGATGATGGAGATGATATATAAGGTAGAAATTGAAATAAAGAGATGTATTACTATACCAGAAAATGCTGATTCCAAAATTGCTTTTCAATCACAGTTTTCACAGTCTATACATAATCTCAGTATGTAATAGTGTCTTAGTCATTTGTGGTTTGATTTCTTCCAGTAAATAGTTGCATTGCTCATAAAGCACATGAATTTTGTCAATATTTTATACTCAGGTTTGTATTATATGGTGATAAATGACTGACTAACATTAAGAGAATTGGAAATAATTCTAAAAGGTAACCTGAATTTTAGAACTTTGAAATCATTAACCTAAAAAGAAAGGCCTTATTTTTCATATAGCTTACAAATAGCTTAAACTTTGAGAAAAAAAAAATGATTGAAAGATTCAAAACTGAAGAGAGATCTACTAAATATATAAAACATTTTTCTCCTAAGTAAGTATTCATTTTGTTTGCTAGGAAAACTCTTTCTCTCCTCCTATATTAGCTTTAAAAGAATATGAGATTAATTGATTCCATCAGATCATAAATGCAACAACAGTCACTGATAGAGTTGGTGAAAAGATTTCACCACTGTTGTGTATCAAATGAATCATTGTGTTCTAAAGTCTATAATGGAAAGCTTATCCATATAAGACTTAAATTATTATGTATATAAGTAGACATTTCTTTCCTTCTTTTTGACAATAAGGATATTCTTTTAGTGCCTCTCCCAGAGGCACTGTACAGAGTCGGCTGTATTTCTTGCTCATGTTCTTGAAGGGCATTACACTTAGAGTATCTGTACAGCCCAAATACAAATTCTTGAAGGAAAAGTGAATAGAGAGTATTCATAAGCACTTGAAATAAAAACTTTGGTTTCTGATCATTCCTGAACAGTAACAGTGACATTCTATTTGCTATGAGATTTGTTGTTGCTATTTTCTTTAACATATATTGTGCTCAGGATTATTCTGGTTGTTTTTGATCATGTATTGATGTGTGAGGATGTGTATGAGGGTGTTTAGTGAAGATTCATTTTCATATATATGTGTGTGTGTATATATATATATATATATACACATATATACATATATATATACATATACATATATACACATATATACATATACATATACATATGTATATGTATGTATGTATATACATATATACATATACATATATACATATATGTATGTATGTATATACATATATACATATACATATATACATATACATATATGTATATGTATGTATGTATATACATACATACATATACATATATGTATATGTATGTATGTATATACATACATATACACATATATACATATATATATATATATATATACTTTATCAGTGACTTCTCATTTAAAAAAAAAAGGAATTGCTTAACTATAAATATCTGCAACTCAATAAACACCCATCATGTAATGTTTTAAAAGCTAAATTAGTTTACCAGAAGGTTTGAATTATACTTTTAAAAAAATTATAACATACAATATTGTTATTGTGTTAAAAATGTAAAACAAAAAAAAACCAAAAAATGTAAAACAAACAAACATTAGTTTTATGGCCAATATTTTAAATTATAAAAATAGAAAGAATTTACTGTACAATGTAATACAAGAGATATGCAGGGGGAGTGTGTCAGTATTGATATATTGATATTGGTATATGTCTGAAAATTTAACCTGGAAATATGGAAACAAATTTGCATTTAAATTCAAGTAATAATATAGCCTAGAGAGTCTATGCATTATGAAGTGGTTAAAAGTAACTGAAAATATTTATAAGAAAATTATTTCCATATTTTCTATATAAAGAATGCAAATAATTTAGAGGGATACATTAGCAGATATTCAAAAATTAAAAAATTAGTAGCTTCTCAATTTCATGTACTACCTTCCCTTTCTATAAAACATAAAAGCTAAGATGGTAGTTACATACTGATAGATGATGAGTGAATGCTTGCCTAAACACAAATGGTAATGTATTTGCTTCTTCATGTTTTCTTACCAATTGATTCATGTCAGTCTTCTATGATTCTTTTAGGATTCAATATAATGTTATTGATTCTTTCATATCAGAGCATAGTTTTCTCTACATATGTTTCTCTATTATATTTTGATCCTGTTGAAGGAGGAAACAAGACCATTCATAAATTGCATAGGGATTATTTCCATGCATACCGACACTTTTGATAAAGGCACAGAAATTTAATTTAGATGTGATTATTACCTTACAAAAGCAAGAAAGAACAATCAAAGCAAAATAACATAAAAAAGGAAGAAGTAGCAAAGCATGAGGAAGACATGTGGGAAGGGAATTACTGCAGAGACAGTCAGTTATACTTTTCGAACATCTTCTAAGTAATTAGGTTTTTCCCATATTTAAAAATAATATATGACTAATTTTTCACCAAACGGAGATAGGTAAGCACTTCTGTTGATATATCTACAAATGTTTTTCGAAAGGAGGAAAGGCACCAAATAAGACTCTTCCTGAGCTCCTTTTCCTCCTGTTTGCCTGGTTTGATCCTTTCTTCTATAATTATTTTCTAAGTGTGAAGATAAGAGCTGTTAAGTGTTCTAAGTCTGAATTCCTTTGACTATTCAAAATTTATTTTTGTTTCTTCAAATTGCATAAACTTTTTTGGATTCAGTTTTCACATGTGAAAAATGAGAGGGTTTGAACATAATTTCTAGGATGTATTTTTGTATTCCTGTCATAACTCAGGGAGGTTGTAAATGCAGTGAAAGTTTTTTTCTTTAGCAGAATCCTTCAGATGAAGGAAGTTTATGTATGCTATTATATTCAAGCAACATTGCAATGAAAACAGATCATTTCAGTCAATAACTATTAATTTTCATGGATCATCATATTATTTAGTGCTCACAGATAACAGAAACATTTCTAGCTATTTAAATCAGAGTGGATTTTGCTGCTGGGAATGAGTTGACTACAACATTGTTCCAAGGGCTGGAAGAACAAAGTTTGTGTGAGTTTTACATAATATTATGGCAGAAACTCACCAAACAAGGTAACTGCTACCTCTGTCATAATCATGAAGTGTTTTCAATGACAGATGTCCAAACAGAACTGTTGATGGTATAAATAATATCTTAGCTGCAAGGAAGATGAAGAATGAGCCCTCAGAATTGTTGGTCCTGGAGTCAGTCCCTGTCTGCTTGTACCACAAAAATAAAATGGATACCATTTTGCTGCTGTACTCCCCACTTAGCTCTGGTCTGAATTCAGAACTTAGGTAAATATCTTTCAAATAAATGCTAGAAATTTATCCAAAAGGAGCCTACGAAATGCAACTTTTGGTTTTATTGTGAATGCAGTCCAGCAAGGTACACTAGAAAAAGTTTGACAGATATGGAGGAAACTAATTTACTATATCTACCATGGTTACTTCATCTTCGATTTAATAGAGCATTTATTAAATTAATATTGGTAATATTACTTTTTACAAAAGGAAAAAATGTTTTTATCTTTTACCTCTTATCTGTACCCAAACTGAAAATCTCATTCCTCAAAAATAATTTGTTGTTTGTACCAACTTTCTATACTAAAATATTGTACTTTTGTAGGTCATAAATGTATAGGAATATCATTTTCCTGCCAGTCATGAGTAGAAGTCTTTCTCATCCAATCATTTGTAAAAACAAATTGGTTTTAAACAACTACACAAAAATTGGAAGTGGTTTTCATGCCAGGCTTCTCTTTTCAAGGCACTCAGAGTGTGTTTGAATCCTTTTAGGTAAAAGAAAAAATGGAAGGATGAAGAAAATAAAGACATTGAAATCATAATAAGATCAGGTCCAAAAACTACATATATATATATATATATATATATATATATATATATATATTTTTTTTTTTTTTTTTTTTTTTTTTTTTTTTTTTTTGAGAAAGCGAGCACAAACACACAGGTGCATAAGCATAGAGGGAAGGGCAGAGGCAGAAAGAGAGAGAGAGAATCTTAAGTAGGCTCCTCATGCAGTGCATCATGGGGCTTGATTTTGTAATCGCACAGCCCTGAGATCATGGCCTGAACCAAAATCAAGAGTTGGATGATTAACTGACTCAGCCACCCAGACATTTCAAAAGTTATCATTTAGAAATATAATTTTTTAATTAAAGTAAACCCTTACCCCCCCAAATGAATGAAAACAATCTGTTAAATGGCAAAGTAAAAAAAAAAAGAGAGAGAGAGAGAGAGAGAAAGTTAAACAATGTAAGATGGCCATATCCAAGCCTAAAATTTTGTTTAAAAAAAAGAATCTATAGTAATGTAAAAAAGTCATTTTCTTGGTCACTGGTATCGATAAGTATGAAAAATTTAGACAAAGCTATAAAAAATGTCCAGTGTATTCTGGACAAATACATTTTTTAAAAGTATAACAATCCACAGAAGGAACATTTCTACTCTGACTTAAGCATTTGAAAAAAAAATGTGCTTTTATGTTCTTATTGATATACTTAAGCTAAGTAGATGACAAAATAGTCTGTTGACAGCCTTCCTGCAGTATTGCTTTTATTCTTATGCATCTCAGCAGGAAACATTTAAATCAAAGGATGCAATTTTCTTACTTGAAATAGAGATGTGTAGCAAGCATTTGTGAGGGCGTGGGGTGGGCAGGAATTGCATTCAATCTGGCTTTCCTTAGCTAGCAACTGTTGCCCTCTATATTAACATGAAATAGTGAATGGGAAACTGTAAAGAACCAAGACTTCTGTTAGGAAGGTTGCTCAAAGAATCATCTCAGGTCTCAAAGTCTAGTGTCTTTTACTTTGTGATGTATGGAAACAATTGAACCATTAAAAAGTTTTTTGGGGGGTAGAATTTTATATCCCTTGTAACAAAATTCATTCTCATGTTTTAGGGAGAACATATTTAAAGCACATGAAAGAGAGAAGCATGTGGGCCATTTATTTACGTATCTAACCACAGATAATGTTTATGAGAAAAAATCAGAAGAACCAGGTTTATGTGGGAGAATGAAGCCCCTTCTGATGAAGCTGCAGTTTTTTAGTCTGTATGTTTGTGTGCTTTTATCGGGTGTATACTCTTCAAAATCAGGAAAGAAGATAAACATGCTAAAGGGAATAGGAAGAGATGTCAGATACTCAAAATTTCTCTTTTCATATAAAATCTTTTAAAAATCTACAAGCAGGAAATTATTTGAAGCTTTTTTCCTCCCAACAGGAGCTAATAAGTAGTCTATTAAAATACAGAACATAAAATACGTCCGCATTATGTGAGGCACCTCGCCAAAGGCTTTACTTTTACTAATTTATTTAATACTTTAGACAGCTCTGTGAGGAAATTAGATAAGTTTCCTCCTATCTCCCTGGAAGCAAAGGTGGGAGGTGTCAATTGCCCCAGGAAACCTCCCCAGTGGGAGACTCAGGCTTTGAGATCCTTGCTCACTCTTCACTTGGGCAAAGCTCTTTGACCATAGCACCGTACTGCCTCTGGAATGTTAATGATCTGCATGTGGTGATCATCAGCAGCAAAGCCTGAAACGGAAATTTAATTCTGATATCTGGGAAAGACATATATCATTGCCTTTAAATTAAAACTGTAAACCATTCTTTGAACTTCCTAATTCTAACTTAAGTCTCTTAATTTGAAATAAACATTGATTTTTTAAGATTCATTTGTTTATTTGAGAGAGTATGAGCAAGTGAGGGGAGGGGCTGAGGGGGAGAGAGAATCCTTTTTTTTTTTTTAATATTATTTATTTATTTGACAGATCACAAGTAGGCAGAGAGGTAGGCAGAGAGAGAGGAGGAAGCAGGCTCCCCGCAGAGCGGAGAGCCTGATGTGGGGCTTGATTCCAGGACCCTGGGATCATGACCTGAGCCGAAGGCAGAGGCTTTAACCCACTGAGCCACCCAGATGCCCCGGGAGAGAGAATCCTAAATTAGACTCCCCACTGAGCACCGAGTCCAATGTGTGTGGGACTCCATCTCACCACCCTGAGATCATGACCTGAACCCAAATCAGGAATGAGACCCTTAACAGACTGAGTCACCCAGGCACCCCCACAATAAGATTCTTTACAGAGAAATGGATGTCTTTTCTTACCTTTCATTCACATCTTCAAAAAGATAAAATGTTAAAAGATATAGAAATTACAATGGGTGATATGGGGAGGTCTTAAAATTGATATTTAAGAGTAAATGTCTCCCACAGAGAAGCATAAGTCCAAATTTTTAAGAATATTAAAAATGAACAATAGATAAATATATATACATACATACTTATATTTAAGATTGTCTTCATTGAAATTATGAGATTTGTTTTTTAAATACAGAATTAGAATTTCTGAAGGGAAAGTAAGGAATCTGCTTTTTTAAAAAATGAGTACCTATCATTCTGATGCATACTGGAGTTAGAGAGCAACTGATTAAGATTTTATGTTCATAATAAAACATTTCTTGTCGGTCTACCATATTCTAGGTCTGGAACCAAACAGTAGGCATGGAATAATACAATTTATATTCAGAGGTATACTACTCTATAAAAAGAGACAGAAATAAAAAGTCAAAGTCACACTAAAACATTTTAGCATTTCTATTTAATTGTCAATTTATCTGACTTTGTTGAAATTATGTTCATCAGGCATTACCAAACAGTGATAGAAATTTATATTTTTCCACTAGAGGAACCCCAGAACTAATTCACATTATATTTTATATAATACAAAATGTTAATTATATTTTCTTTTTTTTTTTAATTTTATTTTTTATAAACATATAATATATTTTTATCCCCAGGGGTACAGGTCTGTGAATCGCCAGGTTTACACACTTCACAGCACTCACCATAGCACATACCCTCCCCAACGTCCATAACCCCCCCCAAACCCCCTCCCCCCATCAACCCTCAGTTTGTTTTGTGAGATTAAGAGTCACTTATGGTTTATCTCCCTCCCAATCCCATCTTGTTTCATTTACTCTTCTCCTACCCCCTTAACCCCCCATGTTGCATCTCCTCTCCCTCATATCAGGGAGATCATATGATAATTGTCTTTCTCTGATTGACTTATTTCGCTAAGCATGATACCTTCTAGTTCCATCCACGTCGTCGCAAATGGCAAGATTTCATTTCTTTTGATGGCTGCATAGTATTCCATTGTGTATATATACCACATCTTCTTTATCCATTCGTCTGTAGATGGACATCGAGGTTCTTTCCATAGTTTGGCTATTGTAGACATTGCTGCTATAAACATTCGGGTGCACGTGCCCCTTCGGATCACTACGTTTGTATCTTTAGGGTAAATACCCAGCAGTGCAATTGCTGGGTCATAGGGTAGTTCTATTTTCAACCTTTTGAGGAACCTCCATGCTGTTTTCCAGAGTGGTTGCACCAGCTTGCATTCCCACCAACAGTGTAGGAAGGTTCCCCTTTCTCCACATCCTCGCCAGCATCTGTCATTTCCTGACTTGTTCATTTTAGCCATTCTGACTGGTGTGAGGTGATATCTCATTGTGGTTTTGATTTGTATTTCCCTGATGCCGAGTGATGTGGAGTGCTTTTTCATGTGTCTGTTGGCCATCTGGATGTCTTCTTTGCAGAAATGTCTGTTCATGTCTTCTACCCTTTCTTGATTGGATTATTTGTTCTTTGGGTGTTGAGTTTGCTAAGTTCTTTATAGATTTTGGACACTAGCCCTTTATCTGATATGTCGTTTGCAAATATCGTCTCCCATTCTGTCAGTTGTCTTTTGGTTTTGTTCACTGTTTCCTTTGCTGTGCAAAAGCTTTTGATCTTGATAAAATCCCAATAGTTCATTTTTGCCCTTGCTTCCCTTGCCTTTGGCAATGTTCCTAGGAAGATGTTGCTGCAGCTGAGGTCGAAGAGGTTGCTGCCTGTGTTCTCAAGGATTTTGATGGATTCCTTTCTCACATTGAGATCCTTCATCCATTTTGAGTCTATTTTCGTGTGTGGTGTAAGGAAATGATCCAATTTCATTTCTCTGCATGTGGCTGTCCAATTTTCCTAACACCATTTATTGAAGAGGCTGTCTTTTTTCCATTGGACATTCTTTCCTGCTTTGTCAAAGACTAGTTGACCATAGAGTTGAGGGTCTATTTCTGGGCTCTCTATTCTGTTCCATTGATCTATGTGTCTGTTTTTCTGCCAGTACCATGCTGTCTTGATGATGACAGCTTTGTAATAGAGCTTGAAATCCAAACCGTGATGCCACCAACTTTGGCTTTCTTTTTCAATATTGCTTTGGCTATTCGAGGTCTTTTCTGGTTCCATAAAAATTTTACGATTATTTGTTCCATTTCTTTGAAAAAAATGGATGGTACTTTGATAGGAATTGCATTAAATGTGTAGATTGCTTTAGGGAGCATAGACATTTTCACAATATTTATTCTTCCAATCCAGGAGCATGGAACATTTTTTTCATTTCTTTGTGTCTTCCTCAATTTCTTTCATGAGTACGTTATAGTTTTCTGTGTATAGATTCTTATTCTCTTGGTTAGGTTTATTCCTAGGTATCTTATAGTTTTGGGTGCAATTGTAAATGGGATGGACTCCTTAATTTCTCTTTCTTCTGTCTTATTGTTGGTGTAGAGAAATGCAACTGATTTCTGTGCATTGATTTTATATCCTGACACTTTACTGAATTCCTGTACAAGTTCTAGCAGTTTTGGAGTGGAGTCTTTTGGGTTTTCCACATATAGTATCATATCATCTGCAAAGAGTGATAGTTTGACTTCTTCTTTGCTGATTTGGATGCCTTTAATTTCCTTTTATTGTCTGATTGCTGAGGCTAGGACTTCTAGTTCTATGTTGAATAGCAGTGGTGATAGTGGACATCCCTGCCGTGTTCCTGACCTTAGCGGAAAAGCTTTCAGTTTTTCTCCATTGAGAATGATTTTTGCGGTGGGTTTTTCATAGATGGCTTTGATGATATTGAGGTATGTGCTGTCTATCCCTACACTTTGAAGAGTTTTGATCAGGAAGGGATGCTGTACTTTGTTCAATGCTTTTTCAGCATCTATTGAGAGTATCATATGTTTCTTGTTCTTTCTTTTATTAATGTGTTGTATCACATTGATTGATTTGCGGATGTTGAACCAACCTTGCAGCCCTGGAATAAATCCCACTTGGTCATGGTGAATAATCCTTTTAATGTACTGTTGAATCCTATTGGCTAGTATTTTGGCGAGAATTTTTGCATCTGTGTTCATCAAGGATATTGGTCTGTAGTTCTCTCTTTTGATGGGATCCTTGTCTGGTTTTGGGATCAAGGTGATGCTGGCCTCATAAAATGAGTTTGGAAGTTTTCCTTCCATTTCTATTTTTTGGAACAGTTTCAGGAGAATAGGAATTAGTTCTTCTTTAAATGTTTGGTAGAATTCCCCCGGGAAGCCATCTGGCCCTGGGCTTTTGTTTGTTTGGAGATTTTTGATGACTGTTTCAATCTCCTTACTGGTTATGGGTCTGTTCAGGCTTTCTATTCCTTCCTGGTTCAGTTGTGGTAGTTTATATGTCTCTAGGAATGCATCCATTTCTTCCAGATTGTCAAATTTGTTGGCGTAGAGTTGCTCATAGTATGTTCTTATAATTGTCTGTATTTCTTTGGTGTTAGCTGTGATCTCTCCTCTTTCATTCATGATTTTATTTATTTGGGTCCTTTCTCTTTTCTTTTTGATAAGTCTGGCCAGGGGTTTATCGATCTTATTAATTCTTTCAAAGAACCAGCTCCTAGTTTCGTTGATGTGTTCTATTGTTTTTTTGGTTTCTATTTCATTGATTTCTGCTCTGATCTTTATGATTTCTCTTCTCCTGCTGGGTTTAGGCTTTCTTTCCTGTTCTTTCTCTAGCTCTTTTAGGTGTAGTGTTAGGTTGTGTACCTGAGATCTTTGTTGTTTCTTGAGAAAGGCTTGTACCGCTATATATTTTCCTCTCAGCACTGCCTTTGTTGTGTCCCACAGATTTTGAACCGTTGTGTTTTCATTATCATTTGTTTCCATGAATTTTTTCAATTCTTCTTTAATTTCCTGGTTGACCCATTCATTCTTTAGAAGGATGCTGTTTAGTCTCCATGTATTTGGGTTCTTTCCAAATTTCCTCTTGTGATTGAGTTCTAGCTTCAGAGCATTGTGGTCTGAAAATATGCAGGGAATGATCCCAATCTTTTGATAATGTTTGAGACCTGATTTAGGACCAAGAATGTGATCTATTCTGGAGAATGTTCCATGTGCACTAGAGAAAAATGTGTATTCTGTTGCTTTGGGATGAAAAGTTCTGAATATATCTGTGATGTCCATCTGGTCCAGTGTGTCATTTAGGGCCTTTATTTCCTTGTTGATCTTTTGCTTGGATGATCTGTCCATTTCAGTGAGGGGAGTTTTAAAGTCCCCTACTATCATTGTATTATTGTCGATGTGTTTCTTTGATTTTGTTATTAATTGATTTATATAGTTGGGTGCTCCTACGTTAGGGGCATAGATATTTAAAATTGTTAGATCTTCTTGTTGGACAGTTCCTTTGAGTATGATATAGTGTCCTTCCTCATCTCTTATTATAGACTTTGGCTTAAAATCTAATTGATCTGATATAAGGATTGCCACTCCTGCTTTCTTCTGATGTCCATTACCATGGTAAATTCTTTTCCACCCCCTCACTTTAAATCTGCAGGTGTCTTCAGGTCTAAGATGAGTTTCCTGTAGGCAACATATAGATGGGTTTTGTTTTTTTATCCATTCTGGTACCCTGTGTCTTTTGATTGGGGCATTTAGCCCATTAACATTCAGGGTAAGTATTGAGAGATATGAATTTAGTGCCATTGTATTGCCTGTAAGGTGACTGTTATTGTATATTGTCTCTGTTTCTTTCTGATCTACTACTTTTAGGGTCTCTCTTTGCTTAGAGGACCCCTTTCAATATTTCCTGTAGAGCTGGTTTGGTATTTGCAAATTCTTTCAGTTTTTGTTGTCCTGGAAGCTTTTTATCTCTCCTTCTATTTTCAATGATAGCCTAGCTGGATATAGTATTCTTGGCTGCATGTTTTTCTCGTTTAGTACTCTGAATATATCATGCCAGCTCTTTCTGGCCTGCCAGGTCTCTGTGGATGAGTCTGCTGCCAATCTAATATTTTTACCATTGTATGTTACAGACTTCTTTTCCCTGGCTGCATTCAGGATCTTCTCTTTGTCACTAAGACTAGTCAATTTTACTATTAGGTGATGGGGTGTGGACCTATTCTTATTGATTTTGAGGGGGTTTCTCTGAACCTCCTGGATTTTGATGCTTGTTCCCTTTGTCATATTGGGGAAATTCTCTCCAAAAATTCTCTCCAATATACCTTTTGCTCCCTCTCTGTTTCCTCTTCTTCTGGAATCCCAATTATTCTAAGTTGTTTCGTTATGGTGTCACTTATCTCTCGAATTCTCCCCTCGTGGTCCATTAGCTGTTTGTCCCTCTTTTGTTCAGCTTCTTTATTCTCTGTCATTTGGTCTTCCTTATTGCTAATTCTTTCTTCTGCCTCATTTATCCTAGCAGTGAGAGCCTCCATTTTTGATTGCACCTCATTAATAGCTTTTTTGAATTCAACTTGGTTAGATTTTAGTTCTTTTATTTCTCCAGAAAGGGTTTTTATATCTCCTGAGAGGGTTTCTCTAATATCTTCCATGCCTTTTTCGAGCCCAGCTAGAACCTTGAGAATCGTCATTCTGAACTCTGGATCCGACATATTACCAATGTATGTATTGATTAGGTCCCTAGCCTTTGGTACTGCCTCTTGTTCTTTTTTTTGTGGTGAATTTTTCCGCCTTGTCATTTTGTCCAGATAAGAGTATATGAAGGAGCAAGTAAAATACTAAAAGGGTGGCAACAACCCCAGGAAAATATGCTTTAGCCAAATCAGAAGAGAGCCCAAATCGTGGGGTGGGGGGGAGAAAGGGGATAAAAAGAGGTTCAGAAAGAAAGAAAAAAAAATTAAAAAAAGAAAACCAATAAAGAAAAAGTATAAAAAGGATATATATATATATTAGATAGACTAGTTAAAAAATGTTAAAAAAGAAAAGGGTAAAAGTTAAAAAAAATTAGCAGAGGAAGAAAAAAAAATTGAAAAAGAAAAGAAAAAAAAAATTAAATTAACTGCAAGGCTAAAGAATCATGGGGAGAAAGCCATGAGTTCCTTGCTTTGCTTTCTCCTCCTCTGGAATTCCGCCGCTCTCCTTGGTATTGAAACTACACTCCTTGGTAGGTGAACTTGGTCCTGGCTGGGTTTCTTGCTGACTTTCTGGGGGAGGGGCCTGTTGTAGTGATTCTCAAGGGTCTTTGCCCCAGGCAGAGTTGCACCGCCCTTACCCGGGGCTGGTCTGAGTAATCCGATCGGGTTCGCTTTAGGGAGCTTTTGTTCCCTGAGCACTTTCCGTAGAGTTCCGGAGGGTGGGAATGAAGATGGTGGCTTCCTGGTCTCCGGCCCGGTGGAGCCGAGAGCCCAGGGCCCCACTCCTCAGAGCGCCCTCAGAGAACAGCGCCCAATTACTCCCGTCACCCTGGCCTCAGGCCGCGCTCCGAGCTGACCGAGCCTGCGACCGGTTCAAGGTAACCCCGAGCTTAGAGCTCACTCCTCAGCGCTGTCTCTGTAGCCGGCTTCCCTGTTCTAATACCGGCAAGCTCTGCGACACTCAGACACCCCCTATCCTTCTGTGACCCTGCGGGACCTGAGGCCACGCTGACCCCGCGTGGGCTTCACCCCGGTTAAGCCTCTGGAGCGATGTCCCTCAGCGGAACAGACTTTTAAAAGTCCCAATTTTGTGCTCCGTTGCTCTGCTGCTTGCCGGGAGCCGGCCCCTCCCCCTGCGGTCTATCTTCCAGTCGCTTTGGATTCACTTCTCCGCCAGTCCTACCTTGCAGATAGTGGTTGATTTTCTGTTTCTAGAGTTGCTGTTCTTCTTCTCTTCGATCTCCCGTTGGATTTGTAGGTGTTTGCAATTTTTAGATAAGCTATCTAGCTGATCTCCTGCTACCTGAAGTAGTCTCAGCCTGCTACTTCTCCGCCATCTTGACTCCTCTAGTTATATTTTCTTAATGAAGGTTACAAGTGCCAGTTATAATAGGCAAACACATATCGGCTAACAAGGAACGGTTTCTTTTGGAGATAAGCTCCAGATAAAATTCTGCCACTTATAAGTTATGATATGCAATCTGTTGTCTATACTACATGAGTATCAAAAAGTGAATATTCTCTATCAAAGAATATTCACTTTTTAAATGCTATAATTGGAAATGCTAAACTTCAAAGATAAGTCTTCTGATGCTATATTTGGACTATAGGAAAGAGGGAATTCATGGTTATAAAGCAACCTGACCAATTCATCACAATCTTTTTAGAAATTCCCACAAAATTTACAATGACTTAAATGTGGAGGTTCCATCAATGCAATCATTGCTACTTTTTCTGAAACCAGATATCAGTGATGTTCAGATATTTCTTCCAAATAGTGGTAATATTTTAACATTTCTTCCTTTGAAAGCAGTGAGAGCAGGAACAAATGAAGTTTTCCAAGTGTTCTAATAGCTCAGCTCAGTTTATTTAGCTAAGTCTGAAGGTCCTTATGTAATAATATAATCTGCAAATAAGTAGAAATATTGATAATATGCACAAATTACCTGTTGAGGCTGAATTCAGAGGCTCAGTTTTTATGTTAGGTTCTACAATGAGAAGAATTATTTGAATTGATTTAAAATTATATGGTTAACATGTTCATTTGCTATTGAACATAATGCACACTATTGACTAAAAGAGTATCTTCTTTTTAAGATAGTTCAGTTTGCTTCATCATTAGAAAAACAGAAGCAAAGGAAAAATTTCTTCCTATAAGAAGATGGTATAAATACAAAATACATCACAAAATACATCACAGGATTCAGCACACAGTACACTAGGAGAGAAAGATACAATAGCAAGGTAATATGGAGGTTAAAATGAGTTGAAAAATTATTTTTTATTAAAAAGAATCAATGTAAAAAATTATCATAGGAAAAGATGAGAACTTACAAAATAAATAAGAAAGAGTTTAAAATTAAAAACAAATTTGGACATGAGCACTGGATTATTTAGTTGGTTAAGCATTCTACTTTTGATTTCTGCTCAGGTTTTGAACTCAGGGCTGTGAGATTCAGCCCTGCATTGGACTCCAGGGAGTCTGCTTGAGATTCTTTCTCTCTCTCTTCCTCTCCTTCTCCCCCTGCTCATGCAATAGATAGATAGGCAGATTATATAGATAGATAGATGGATAGATTGATAGATAATTGATAGTACATAGGTAGGTAGATAGGATCCTAAAAAAAAAAAAGGACATAATTAGATAGACATAAAAAAAAGACATAATTAGAAAAGCTAAACCTAACAAACAAAAGTTTTTGCCCTGAGAGAAAGAGATGGATTGAATATTTTACAGAATTTTTATATTGTCCCAGGTGCTTTCCTCCTTATCAGCTTTCCAAGACTCCTTAGCTCTTAAGTCCATTAGATATCTAAGAGAAAAAAGAGAAGAACCATTTCCCAACTACAAATAGGAGCACAAAAGTAAGATAGAGACAGTAGAGTAATGAGCAGTAAATAGGAAGCTTGGAATAAAATAGAAAGTGATTGGAGGGCCCGTGTGGCTTAGTCAGTTAAGGTTATGCATCTGCCTTTGGCTGAGGTCATGATGCCAGCCTGCTCCTCCCTCTCCTCCTTGCTCCCTCTCTCTCTATATCTGTTGCAATCTCTGTCTCTCTCTCAAACAAATAAATACAATCTTTCAAAAAATAAATAAATAAATAAAATATAAAGTGATTATCTCTACCTATTTTTATATCTGTATCTGTTATAAATACACACACACATACACACACACACACACGGCTGCAGATTATATGAACTGATTGAAATGATACATGCTGAAACCAGTTGACAAACACTGATTAAATGTCCTTCCTGTTGAAACTGATTGTGCAGATGTTTACAGTGTAGCTATGAATAAGACAGGTCCCTGCCCTCTTGGAGTGTACAGTTTGATAGATAAGACATGCATAAAAATAGCAAATAACTAAAAGGTTATAGGAGAAAAATGGCATAAAGGAGAAATGGAGAAGTTACTATGGGATTACATTATAAGGAGATCTAACCTAATCTGGTAGAGTGGGTCAGAAATAATGTCCTGCAGAATTGAAATGTCAACTGAGTGTACATGGTGAAGAGATTAAGGAGAAGAAACCCTGATGTGAGGAATCTGCTCATTGTTGAGTGTGTCTCTAATTCTGTATTCTGTAACTGGGAAAATAACTACAGGATGGGGTTCGGGGAGGCACTGGGCTTACTGTGAGATGGAGCTGAGCTAAAACTCTGGTGGCAACTGACCTCTATAACACCTTCTCTGACTGGTAGGCAACAGTGATGTTTTGGATTTCCTGTAATTGGCATCAGTTCAGAGATAGTGTTTAGCAAGTCCCAAAAGGTCTGATTATTTCCTTTCCCCCATTACACAGTCACTTCAGTAAAAAGCCATAAGTCCCTTTGGGGAAGGCTTGGAGAAAGATTAACAGCGTAAGTTTTTGGCAGTACAATGGGATCCTTCTTCAAGGGATCTCCATCTCCTCTTCATTCAAAGGCTGCTGGGTCTGTTAACTGGTTCAGGTTTGGGAATTGATTAAAGGGTGTGAAGCTCAATTTTTACGATTCAAGTTAGACTTATGCTCACTTTTTTTTTCTTTGCCTCTCATTTCCTTCTTATCTGACTTCATTTTTATCTGCTTCCACTACCTTCCCCCCCACCTTTTTTAAAAGACTTACTTATTTGAAAGAGATAGAGAGAGAAAAGCAGACTCCCCACCGAGCAGAAAGCCTGACAGGGGGTTTGATCCCAGGACCCTGAGATCGTGACCTGAGCCAAAGGTAGATGCTTAACTGACTGAGCCAACCAGGTGCCCCTCTACTACCCTTTTAAAAGTAACTGATGACCTCTGTTGTTTGATTTCATTAGTCATTTGATCCCTCAGCGGCATTCCACCTGGCGGCCCTCTTTTCACTTCTTAAAACATCCCCATATTTCACTGAACACAAAGGGGATTTTAGCAAAATGTGCATTTGATTGTAAATTTCCATAACTCAAAATCCTTTGATAGCTGCCTGTACCTTTAAGGATAAAGTCCTAAATTCTTAGAAGTTTCCTCACATGGGTTCTTCACACGATATTTTCTTTAGAGGTTGCAAAAAGCGAATACGTATAATATGACCTGTTTCAAAATAACTTATAAAAATTAAGTTTTCATCTCCAAAATAAACTAGAACTATTTCAAACACACCAAATTTCATTTGACGTTAAAGCATGCATGTAGAGACATTAATCAAAATCTGGCATGGCTCATTGAGAGTACTTAGTGAATAAAAAAAGCCATTTAGAATAAAAGGAAGGGCTACAAAACCAGAAGATAATTGATGAATGGGGGAGATCATAAAGCCTTAGAGAAGAAAGAAGGTTCCAGGCTTGTGAATTAGAGGCAGTAACTCCCAGATCTCCAGGGAAAGGAGAAAAGAATGCCCGGCGGAAAAAAAATGTACTGTGAATCAAGTCTGACAAAATTATGCTGAGTCAGTCCAACTTGAGACTTCTCTAAGAAAGTGTTCTCCCCATTAAATCTGTTACCACTCCTCCCCCCAATCAGGAATTCCTATGAAAAATTCCAAATAGCCAGCAATAATATTCAGGTCAACAAAGAAATCATCAGTGGTTCCTCACTATGAAAAAGAAAATGTCAAAAGAAGGGTGGAAATTAGCCATGTTCAGGGGAGAGAGATGAGTTTTTAAGTTATGTAAATTAATGCATAATTGTATGTAGGAAAGGTGGCTAACGTAGACAATAAATATTGGTGATGATGGAGATAGAAAAAAATGATGGTGAAAGCAAGAGACAGAAAGGCATAGAAATTAGTATACAGGAGAAAGAAGGACAAAATATCATTTAATACAAAGCAGTATTTTGCTTTTATGAAAAGAAATTGCAAGGGATACGTGTTTTGTTCTTTTCTATTTTTTTCAGTTGGTGGGGAAAAGGTTTCTCTTGATTTCTGTCATCCTGAAATTGCAGAGTCCAAGTATTGCAGTAGTAACTGTTAAATAAAATAGCTGGCGTGTTTGTGTGTGTATAAACAGAAGAACGCCCTGCCCACGAGGGAGGTTTCTCCTCTTGACATCTTCAGACCATTTCCTCTAACTCCTGACAATAAACACCTATTGGCAGTCATGTCATTACTTGCTTTCTCCATGCATTTAGGAATGTCATTAGGCCTTGGGCTTTTTGTAGCAAGAAAGGGCATATACTTTGTATTTTTTTTCTCATGTCATAGTTGGCAGTCTTTCTGTGAAATTACGGCAGTGTTTTCATGTGCCAGTTATCAATGAAATTTGAAGGAAAGGGACAAGCACTATAGATATTTCTTACAGCTAGATGGAACTTGTCTTTAAGACTGAAAAAGGAGATACAAACAGATGCAACAATTATTATTTTTTTTTTTTTAAAGATTTTTTTTATTTATTTATTTGACAGAGAGAGATCACAAGCAGACGGAGAGGCAGGCAGAGAGAGAGAGAGAGGGAAGCAGGCTCCCTGCCGAGCAGAGAGCCCGATTCGGGCCTCGATCCCAGGACCCTGAGATCATGACCTGAGCCGAAGGCAGCGGCTTAACCCACTGAGCCACCCAGGCGCCCGCAACAATTATTTTTAATGAGCTTCCCTCTCTCACATTAAAATATATGAATATGAAAGAGTTAAAGGTTAGTCAAATTAAGAGATATATGTGAATATAGATGGCAATGAAGGAGGATTAATAATAGAAAAGAAAATTTTGAAGATGAAGAGAACAAATCTATCATCCAATTTAGAAAACTCTTAATGTTTTACATGAACAAAATCTGTTCTCCCTGTTTAATCATTTTATTTTAATTTTATTTGAATATATATACACATGTTTCTGAATATATATGTGTATATATATATTTGGATATACATATATAATTGGTATAGCCATTATTAGAATTTGTAGAAATTATTAAATAGTTAATATATCAGAGCTGACTTTTTTTTTTTTAAAGATTTTATTTATTTGTTTGACAGAGAGAGATCACAAGTAGATGGAGAGGAAGGCAGAGAGAGAGAGAGAGGGAAGCAGGCTTCTTGCTGAGCAGAGAGCCCGATGTGGGACTCGATCCCAGGACCCTGAGATCATGACCTGAGCCGAAGGCAGCGGCTTAACCCACAGAGCCACCCAGGCGCCCCCAGAACTGACTTTTGATGGTGCAGCAAAACACAGAGCCCTGAGGTAATATAACTAATTCTGTTGATTTATAAAGGTATTTATAAATTATATTAGCATACATCTTTTTATCTAATTTTCCTGTCAATCCTGGGAAGTATACATGTCAAGTGCTATGTATCATAGATGAGGAAATTGATACCTAAAACGGAGCACTAATAAACAATGGAAATGGGACTAGAAAACTGATTTTCTTTCTTCCATCTAGACCTCTTGCTATTTTCACAATCCAACTCCAACTGCATGAGGAAAGGCAAATTCAGGTGGATATAAGAAGAGGTGTATAACAAATAAGCAGACAAAACTAAAGTAGGAGGGTAAAAACATGGATATTATCCAGAAACATCACAGTGATACTCTTGAATATATTTTGGGGAAAAAAAAAAAGATATAAGTGGTGGAAAAGCTATGTGAAACATGAAAAGGGAGAGTGGGCCATTGGTGTGATGCCACTGCTCAGTGTTACATCACAGTTCTGCTTGGCCAGGTAATAAAGTACAGGACATTCCTTTACAAAATCTATTTTAAAGATAATATTACTCAGGGGTACTTGGGTGGCTCAGTAGGTTAAGCATTCAACTCTTGATTTCAGCTCAAGATCTCAGTGTCCTAGAATTGAGCCCCATGTTGAGCCCCATTTTAGGCTCTGTGTTCAGCTGAGAGTCTGCTTGAGAATTCTCTCTCTCCCTCTTGCCCTGCCACTCCTCCCACCACTTCTCTCAAATAAACAAGTAAAATCTTTAAAAAAAAAAAAAAAAGAAAAAGAAAAAGAAAAAAGAAAAACTGTATTACTCAGGGTTCTCCAGAGAAATAGAGCCAGTTGGAGATAAATAAATATATATATATAAATGTAATATTTGTTACTTTATAATATATATTATCAATTATAAACAAATATAAATTATTATTATAAATTATGTAAATATATATACAGAGAGGTTTACAGAGCTGCTATAACAAATTACCACAAACTTGATGGCTTAAAACAACAGAAATTATTTTTTCACATCTCTAGAGGCTAGAAGTCCTGTCAATAGGATTGCCCTAAAATCAAGGTAAAAGAAAAGCCATTCTCTCAGAGGCTTTAGGGAAGAATCCATTCCTTTTTGTTTGTTTGTTTGTTTTTGTTTCTGTTAACTACTGGTATTCCTTGGACTATAGTCACATCACTCCAATCTTCAAGACCATCATCTTCACATCTTTCTCTGCTCCAGTTCCATATTGATTTCCTCTCCATACATCTGTGTAAGATCACCTTCTGACTTTGTAAGTCTTCCTTGATTGAACTTAGAGCCCACTTGGATAACCCAGGATAATCTCTCAGTTTCAAGATCTTTAATTTAATTACATCAGCAAAGACGTTTTTCTCTTACAACATTTATTGGTTCTGGGTCTTAGGACCTGATATATTTGAGTGGCCATGAGTCAGCCTACTACACCCACCTTGCAACACATGATTAATTTTCATTTTCATTAATGAATCAGACAAGATAAATTATATTATGGGCCTGTAACAAACACCCTCAAAATATTGGTGTCTCAAAACAACACATGTTTATTTTTCTCTTATGCTACATATCCAACAATGTCCTCACATGGGGACTCAGGCTGACTGAAACTTTACTCTTGGGAATATGGCCTGGTATAGAAAGGAAGGGACTGTATGAATGTATACCATTAACCTTTAAAGACTGCCTATAGAAGCTCACTTTTCACTGGCTACTCCTAATCATTACAGATTCTATTGTGTGCCTAGAAAGTGAAGAACCAGAAATGTTGGTAAATATCTTTATCACAATGAAATTGGATGTTTGGGGTCAAAACTCTGATATGCTATAGAGAAAATTTATTTGGGGTAAAAGGTTATTTTTTTTCTTTTTTTTAAAGATTTTATTTATTTATCAGAAAGAGAGAGAGGGAACACATGGGCAGGGAGAGAACAGAGGCAGAGGTAGAAGCAGGCTCCCTGTTGAGCAAGGAGACCAATGTGGGACTTGATCCCAGGACCCTCAGATCATGACCTGAGCCAAAGGCAGAGGCTTAACTTACTGAGCCACCTGGGCATCCCTATTTTGGGTAAAAGTTAAGAATAAATTGAACTTATTTAGAATGATGTGGTTTAATCAAGTTTAAACTTAGAAATTCTGTTTTAGGATTTTAAATAGAAAATTAGAAAATACCCTATTACTTTTAATATATTATCTATTGAATAATAGGCTACCTTAAAATATATCAGGCATTATCCAGAAGAACTGGACAATTTTCCTGTAACTGGTATTCATTAGATTTGAAAGTGTAATTGAACTAAGTACTGGTATGTGGATGGGCCTAAATATATTTCCTTGGAGCAGTGGGGAAAAATGGGATATTGTCTCATACCATGCTATGAATAACAAGTCTTTTGTAAAGACTTTGATGTTTGTCTTTCGAGTTGCTTTTTCAGCAGAAAGAAGATAGAAACTATAGGTTTTTATGAGGGTCGAACAAAGGGCAGTGGACAGTGAAAATGAAGATAAATTATTGAAATGTTGTGAAGCTCAAGAGAACTTGAATGCCATTTCAGACATCTGCAGTAAGGCCGGACTCCTAAGGGAAAACTGAAATTTCTGCTTTTGGGAGGATAGTATTTGCCAAGAACGTACCCTCAGCATTGGCAAAGAGACACATTTATTCGATCATCATGACAGAGAGGTTGTAGGAAATAAATGTTTTTCACATAAAAGAACATGGTGACATGATTTACGTGAAAGCATGTTATAAAGTGGAAAGCACTATGCAAATGTAGACCTCTTTAGCCCTGAAATTTAATGTGTTAATTTATTGGAATGTCTCAAAATTTATAGCTCCAATATATAGATAGAATGGATACACTTTTTACACATGATTTGATATCATCTTAAATTTTCCCAACATTAGAACCCTGAATTACAAAGCAGGACAGCAAATTGCAGAGAAATGAAATTAAGAGACTCTCTCTAAATTATCAGCCAAGACAAATATGTTTAAAGTAGGTAGAAGGAAATTAAAAGAACTGGTGGCCTCTGGGGAGCTCAGAAAAGAAAAGGAAGCCTAGAAGGGAGGTGATGAAGACGATGGGGGCAAGAGGAATATCATAACATTTTAAAGGCTAAAAATAGAGCAACCATATTGCATCCCATACAAACAGCACTTTTGAGGGTGAAAAGAGGGTGATTTTAACAAAATCTCCAGGATAACAGGAACAAAGTGGGACTCTCCAAGCATATCAAATTCTATCTTCATCCTCTTTATCAGTGTTCAAAAAATTTAGATTTCATCTACCCCAGGAGATTTGTAACCTAAAATTTTTATCAATAAATCATTATATTTAAAAAAGATCATTTTATGATGAAACAAAATCTATACTTTTATGTGTTCTAAATCTTTTTAGATCATTTAATTAAGAAATTATATATAAAAAACTGATCATTAAAACATTAAAATACATTATTTCTTCTTTTTAAAATTTCCTAATAAAATTTTGGATCATTTAGAATTCATCATTTCAATAAATATGCACCTACTACTTACTTGTTTTAAAATGAGTCATGGGGATGTAACGAACATCATGGTTACTATAGTTATTTATACTGCATTGCATATTGAAAATTATTAAGACATTAGACATTAAAAGCCCTTTTCACAATAAAAAATATGTAGGGATAGATGTTCACTAGACTAATTGTGATGATGATTTGCAATGTATACAAACACAGAATCATTATGTTGTATGCCTGAAATTAATACATCAGTTATGTTTCAATAAAAAACAAGTACTGATAATATTTAGTTTTATGTATGATTAGTTACACACACATAACAGGACACTTAAACATTGAAATATACATTGTACTGTGTCTTCTAAATGGATGCTTAAAACTACTACCTGAGCACAGTGAGGACAAGTAATGTGTTCATCATCTAGATGAAGACCAAATCTTGTAGTAGGTAACATGGGTAGTTAGCAATTGTAGGATCATTTGATTTAATATCTTACACAATTGTTCTCTAGTGGAATGTGTTTGTTTGGTGGTAGTGGGGTGTGAAGAACCTGAAAAGGTTTTCCAGAAATATAATTTCTACTAATTTCCATTACTCTTCCCATCCCAAACACTTTTGCATTGAACTTGCTCATTTTAGCAACCGCTGTACCTAGAACAGATGAAAAGCTCTTTGCCAGTCTTCTTCCACCACTCACCAACTATCTAATGGTTCTTTTGGGGATTGGGATTATGATTGTCCAAGGTGAAAGACTGAAATCCTGTGGTATGCCTAGGTGTTGCTTAGTGTTTGAAATGAGCTAGTGAGTAGTCATCTCAGGGAGGAAAGGTCCCTATCATTTTCCCAAAAAGAATATTAGACATGCAGCTGGAACACTCACATGTCCATATGACAGGAGACTCATATGGCTAGTGGATAAGCATTCCTTTCTTACCCAGTTTAAAGTCAAATGGTACACTTTGCAGTGTGTTCTCTTGAGCCACTTACTTAGAACTTCCAGTTTCTGCAGCAAATCCCCTCAAACAGGTAATCCCCTCAAACTTCTTTTCACAAGAAATAGTAATAGTACATTTAAAAAAAAATAAAAACAGAAAACATGAAACAAAAAGTAACATAAAAAAATTCCAAATTACATTTGTATACACATGCATTGACACATAGAAACACACATACCCAAAAACCAACACCAAAAAAAAAAAGTGATTTCATTTTACAATGAGTGCTGGTAGACCATGGTCTTACATACTTCCTTATCAGAAATAAATGTATTAATTACTAAAGCAGGGAAGTAAGGGGAAATAAAATGTTTACATTTCATTTATTAAAAAACTTGAAATATGTATATTCTGCTATAGAGCCAGTTGCTACTATTAGATCAAGATGTATTCTCTCTTCTGATAAAGAAAACATGTTACAAATCCATAATTAATCATTTGCATAATGCATGGGGACAATAGAAGAAACACTCTCTGGCTTTATAAAATAGTTTAAAATATTTAAATATATAACATATTTTAAAACTACTCTTGATAAATTATTTCTTAAAGGAAATATTCATTTCATAAAATTTCTTTTGCTTGAATTTATATGTTTATTGCTATTGGCTATGGTTAATGTAAGGTATATATCAGTATTAAGAGCAGAAAAACAGATTAATTTGAAGTAAACTGATTAAGGAACTTTCTGAAAGTTTTGAATGTCTCTAATATTTTTCAGAAGAAGAGAAAAAACATCACATTTGTTGGAAAATCTAACATATCAGAAAGTCTCAAAATCATAAAACTGAAATTATTATTATTTTTTAGAAGATTTTATTTATTTATTTGACAGAGAGACATCACAAGTAGGCAGAGAGGCAGGCAGAGAGAAAAGAGGGAAGCAGGCTCCCTGCTGAGCAGAGAGCCCAATGCGGGACTCCATCCCACGACCCTGAGATCATGACCTGAGCTGAAGGCAGTGGCTTAACCCACTGAGTCACCCAGGCACCCATAAAACTGAAATTATTAATTATTATTTAAAAACCAGTTGGTATTGGATAGTGGATTCTTTAGAAACTATATACGTTCAAAATAGATGAATATCTTATACTGTCTGAAAGTCTGTATTTCCTCAACCTTAACACAGCTATTTTACATACCAGGGAAAAGAGAAGATTGTTTTGAGAAGGACCATACTTGACACCAATTGAACATGCAAAAGGCAGTGGAAAGAATGCTCCAGTCAGAGGAAATAAAGGCAATAGGGTCATGAGTTAAAAATGAGGAGTATGAGGAAGTGGAGGGAAAATAGGATAACCTCTAGAACTGGCAGGCCAGGGGCAGATTAAATTGGAGTCCATGGACATGGAATAATTTTCAAGAACATGGAGTCATAGATTTTAATTTTAGAAAGTCATATTGGCTGAGAATATAGAGATGTTTTTGAGAAGAAAAGAAATGAAAGTGGAGTACTGACAATACTATTGGAATGCTCCAGAGAGGCAGAGACCTAGTCCACAGGCGCTGTGTGGACAAAAGTAGGGGCACATCCTTTAGAGAACTGTCTTCTGCCGACTTTGCCTGAGGTCTGTAATCACAGATCTGAAGCTACAGGACGGCTCCCTCAATTTTCTGACACTGTTTGATCTCTGTAATGTTTGGAGTTGTCCTCATATACAGTGTTTAAGTGTCATAGATTTGCTTAATTCACCTTAAGTGACAATGTGTACTTATTTCTTATTCTTCTTTTTGCTTTGGGAGGTTCTCTAAATGAACAGCACTTTGCATGCAGCAGAAAGACCAGGCCCTGCTGAGCAAACACAGTTAATGGTGTGGACAAAAATCTGGAGACAAGAATGGAAATGAATAATGACCAAAAAGGGATTTGAGAGAAAATGATTGATTTGAAAACTGATCCAAAGTGTTCTGACGTATGAATAATGGATGTCTATGAAAGCAAGAAATCAAATAATGGAAGAAAGGAAAATCCTAATTGTATAATTCCATACCCTTTCCAGACAGAAAGGAAAGCTTGAATTTACAAACTGAGAATCTGTCCTGTCCAGTAATTGCACCTCCACAAATTTATGCTAAATATATAGTAATAGATATTAGCAAATCTCAATTTATAGTGTATGTACCAAAACTTATAGGAGCAAGTCTAGTATAATAAAATAATAAATATAATATAATTTCTATCAGTACAATTTACTAAATGAACTCTAACACATTTATACAAGGTCATATTATGCACGTCTTAAAAATTAAGTAGTTCTACAGAACTAATATGGAAGATTTCCAAATCATATTTTTTTTGGGTGAAAAAGAACAGTAGAGAAGTGTGTGTGTGAATGTGTGTGCATATGTGCCTGTGTATGTGTGTACATTCACACACAGTGTGTTAGACTTCTGAGAAGAAGACACCAACACAGCAAATGACTCAAGGGAGTGAGCTTTTGTGTATTAGTTAACTTAATTTTCATGGTTCATTTTTAAGGAATTGGGAAAAATGGATAATATGTACATTCATTTGTGTAATTCCTTACTTCTATGCCCATTTCATTTCAAAGATAAATCTAATAGTTTTCTATATTCACATAATGTGCACATAATATAGATTTAAAACTAAACTTAAATATTCAATTTGCCATTATTCATATTACCAGCATTGGCTCATAAAATCATTTTATACCCTTATTAACCAAATCAAATTTCATTGTAAATCAAGGAGTTGCTTAAAAAAGATACATTCAAATCTCAGAAGCTCTTTTCAATTATTATTAAATTGATAATAAATATAATAATGGTTCTTTGACTTCTACCTAATAATGTTTCTTAGATCATACCTAATTCTAAGGTTTCTGATACTTCAGAGAATGTACATCTTTTCAAGAGCACCTAATATATTAATAAGGAGTGGCTAAAATTATCAGGGGATCTGAATTAAACATTATATATATTTTTCCATGAATTATACCATTGGTGTTTACTGAATCAAGACAATTACTTATAATTATCTTTGGAACTGGAAAGTACAATTATATCTTATTTATACATAATTACCTGGAAAAACTTTATAGAAATAAAATTTTACACTTTTAAAAAAAAATTTTATCATTTATTTATCAAAGAGAAAGAAAGAAAGCACAAACAGGGAGAGCAGGCAAGGCAGAGAGAGAAGCAGACTCCCTGCTGAGCAAGGAGCCCAATGCTGGGCTCAATCCCAGAACCCTGGGATCATGACCTGAGCTGAAAGCAGACACTTAACAGACTGAGCCATGCAAGCGTCCCAAAATCTTACACTTTCAAGCAGCAAAACTTTTAAGAAGTTGATTGCTTCCATTAAAAATGCATAAGTGCAAAAATTTCTGTATTATCTTAATCCAAGCACAATAAATTCCAAATAATACTTTCTGAGATTACTTTCTGAGAATAACAGGTTGCTAAACTACATGCTCTCACCAAGGCATGCTATTTTTGAGAAGGCCTGTAACTTTCCTGGTCTTGGTTTCCACATATGTAAATTATAACAGCTTCTATAAATAATTATTGTACCTCTTAAACTATGTATGATTTCAGTGATACCACCCTCCCCCTTCAGAGACGTCTTAGGAACTTCATTTGAAAGAAATCAAGCACTATATTTCCATGGTGAAAATATTCCAGAATAGTGATACCATTTACTGAAGTCTTAGTTATGTCAGGTAATGTTTTAAGGAATTCACATAGATTAATTTGATTAATCCACATAGCAACTCAGTTTACAACTAAGGAAATTGAGATCTGCAGAGTATAGGAAACATGCCTGAGTTCACACAACTAGTAAAGGGAGGAAAAATCTGACTATAGAGCTGCTTTATATAGCTTCAGAGAAAATAAAGAGACATGTTTTTGGTTGTCTATGTCACTATCACACTATTTTAATTCAACAAATATTAATTGACTTCCAATTATTAAAAGGTGCTATGAGAGATCTATTGACCAAAAGCTATCTTTAATCTTCTGAATATCACATGAGTTAGTTGAGCTATGCAAATGCTATATTGTGACAAGAGATCTGCACTAGGAGGTAGAGATCTTCCCATGCCTGGTCCCATTACTTACTAGCCAGGCAATTGGGGAACTCAATTACCATTAGTATGTGCCTCTGTTTCCTCAATGTATACTCTGTCTAATCACACAAGCCTTCTTATTTTTCAGATATGCTTTCTCAAAGATTAAAGGAAATTATGTGCTCTGTAGGGCAAAGATGAATGTTAGTTATATTCTGATTAAAAACAGTTATTTAGTTACTAATAAACACAATTCTACAAAGAGACTTGATGGGACTTAAACTGGGAAGTTCAGATATACTCTGAATCAAGATGGTTGTCTTTCCCAAAGCATTTAAAGTGAATTACTTGAACTCTCCAAGACTTATATTTTATTCACATACTGAAAGCAATTAAACTCATTAACTTGTAAAGTATTTTGTGAATCTTGGATGAAACATATTATGAAAACGTAAATTATTATAATAGTCTCAGATTTTACCAAACATATACATATATGCACATATTAATTTCCTGGCATTTATGCCATGCCATGACTTTCTCCAAAGGCCCCAAGGCTTTTCATAAATTTGAATTTAATTTCATAGGTGTTAATTTTCACAACCGAAGAGTTACAGAAGCACCTGCAATTTTCTTTTGGTATAATTCTACTGCAATATAGGTATCTAGTAATCTGCAAATTCATGAGGATCACTTCAAAGTAAACTGAAAATCCCTGTGCAAATGTTACACATGGCAACCTTGCAGATATTGGAAGACAACTGTCATGTACTTTCTAAATCTTCACTTTTTCCTGCAAGGTGCTCAATGCCTTTTTATCAGTGATCAGACTGCCCTAGATTTCAGACCATTACCCTCCAGTCACTTTTCCAAACACATGCTCTGACATGTATAATTTCTACTTCTTTCCTTTTAATATAGGCTATAGAAACATTGACCTATCTGTAATTTTCTTTCCACAGCATGCTCTTTAGCCTGCCGTGCTATATTGGCACAGAAAAATTTGCATTGTGCAGTCCAATAGTTATTTACCATAGAAACGACACTGATTAATAGATAAACTAAACTAATGGTTCCTTTCAAAGAAAATGGTTGATTCTTACCCCAGTGAGAAAAAAGTATATTACTATGCACATTTCATATACTTCTCTACCCACAGTATAGCTGAATAATGAAGTCAATGAAGAACTGTTTTTGCCACAGAATTCTCAGTGCTGCAGGTGTTTGAAAACATTCTTTGCAACCCAAAGCCAAAATTTCTTGCTCAGTTCCAGATGTCAGCCAGATTTTGGATAAGAAATCAATTGATTAAAGTAGCTGCATCATGATGAGGAAAGACCTCTCAACACCATAAAAACTATATACTCTTATGATTTCCCCAGTCTTGGGGAAAATGAAATATCCAGTTATTTCAAGGACTATACACCACAGGTCTGACTTCTTTTGGAACTAAGGAACCCAAAAAGCTATCAAAACTGTTCTATCGTGAGTGAAAGCTTACAGAGACTGAGTAATAAATGGAGTCCTGGCTAAGTTCCTGCCTCACGGCGGGCTCACAAGTTCCATGAACCCACGAAGTAATTATTTCCCCAGCCCCCAAATATATATTTGGAATGGATTATACTTAGCAATTAGAGTAACTCCCACACTGAGTTCTTAGACTATGAAATAAGATAAAAATAGGGGTGCCTGGGTGGCCGAGTCGGTTTAGCAACTGACTCTTGGTTTCAGTTCAGGTCATGATCTCATGGGTTGTGGAAATGGAGTCCTGCATCAGGCTCTGCACTCAGCAGGAGTCTGCTTGAAATAGAATCTCTCCCTCCCTCTGTCCCTTCCCTTATTCCCTCTATCTCTCTAATAAGTAAATAAATCTTTAGGAAAAACAAAAAAAATTAAAAATAAGATAAAAGCAGATTAAGGTCATCAGTAAAGACCTGAAAGATACATGACTATGTCTGTCATATCTTCACTTCATTTGCCACTATGGTTCCTGCAGAAACTAGATGATTACTCAAGATGGCTGTAGAATTCTTCAGGCTTAGCCAAGCAGAAATCCTAGTCCTGGCTGCTGTGCTAGTTATTGTATTTGTAATAGAGCACATTAGTAAAGTCTTACGTGCATGTAATGTGATCACTGACTTGGTAAATACTATCTTTTCCATTTCACTTAGATAAGAAGACAAGAAACAGTTTGCATTCATGTGAGATGGACAACAATATTCATTCATAGTTTTGCTTCAGGTTTATATTAACTGTCCCACTCTTTGTCACAATATAATCCAAAGAAGTCTGGACCATTAAGAGCTGTGTTTTGCTGGTATTACTAAATGTAAAAATTCAGATGAGTCTAGCAAGCAGGCATTTTAAGATGGAGATATTTTGTCCTGCTTTGAGACTGAGAGGGTGAAAATGTATGTGTAAGCTGCATGATCAGATGCCCACACTGTGTTTGTGGCCATATTGGGGAAGGGGTCTTCATGACCAGTTGAAGGAGGAGAAATAATTATCTGAGGTTGATTCTCAGGGTGGAAACAAAAATTGAATGGCAACTGACTTCAGCTACATTCAAGAGTTGTCTTGAAAGATGACGGAAATAAAAAATCTTCCCAGTAGACATAACTACAGCAGTGTACATCGTCTTCCACATTGAGCAGAAGAAAGGTGGCCTAACATGAGGATGTATACAGATTCCTAGACAGTGGCCAATGGTTTGTTGATGTGGTCAGGGGTCTGAAAGGAAAAGAACTAGAAAACTATTTGGAAGGAAGAATAAAGCCCTCCATCCCCTATAGGTGTCCATGTCCTAATTCCTGGAACCTGAAAGTATGCTAACTCACATGTCAAAAGGGACTTTTGCTTTCTTCATTGTCACAAAATACACAGGGTGCAAGAACTTTTCATCCTAAAACATAGGGCTAGCAGAGTGAATGCTTAAATCACACTTTATATTTCTCAACAGGAGTGTGATTTCAACTCAAATACAGCAACAACAACCACAACCACCGCCACTGACAATTACAAGAAAAACAAAACAAAAACAAACAAACAAAAAACATTGACACCTGCTTGCCATCAAAAATAATTGCATGTACTTAGATTTGCTTATCTTTTAAGTTTTTCTCTTTGGTTGCTTGACTGCACATTAGGCTTTCAGAATCAGAACACTTATAAGTAAACAGTGTATTTCATGTCGAATTAGTTTCCAGATTCCTTACAGTGCTGGAAAAAGGAAATTGCTGTCTCAAAGCAGGCTTCTCTATAAGAGGGTACATCTATGTCAGTGTTGGTGTATCAGAAATAGTTTTTTCCCCTTTCTTCAGTTACACATATTAGAGTATGTCCTAGACAAAGCTGGAGATTGTGACTGCCAGGAAAAATGTCAAAATGTGCAGTTCCTCTGGCTCAAAATACATAACCTTCTGAAAGGAAGAGGAAAAGACTTGTTCTTGACTTTCCTATTTTTTTTTTCCCCATTGCAAATGAGCTAGATGCTGGTTTGATATAATTCTGACAGGTGCTCTCGCCTGTGAACTCTTCTCAGTTGTAACTACATTGTCATTTAGAACAGTGGGATATGGTTTGTTAGCAGGATGTTACAAATAACAAGGAAGTATGGAGGTTCTCAATTTTTCTGTTGTTTGAATTTAAAATGGAAACAGAGCATCAAAATACATTCTAGAATTCTGGAATTTAATAGCTTCTCAAAGAACAGATGTCATGGTATTCTGTATATACAGTATCTGGCGCTGTTAAATGGAACGGGTTTTCTTTTAAGTGTAAATCTAATGAGTTTTCAAGCAGTCCCTGTTTGCAGATTCTTCCCTTTACCCTCAACAGAAATTTCTTCACAGATCATAATGTGTATGGATTTTTGCAGAATATCTAATCCCAACCAATACACTTCCCACAAAAGAAACATATGTATGTGTAAAACTGGACTCTGGTACTAGACTTCAGTTGTTGATATTTGCCTGGTCCAGGTGCTATAGAATCTCATAGCCATTTTTGTAATGCCTCTATTACTACATATTTTATTCTAACTTTCTCTTTAACATTTGCCTAATAATAACTCTTTCCTCAGTGAGATTTTGTCTCTCACCTACTCCCACCTTCAATTCAAACAAAAGAAAAGTACCCCCCCATTTTTCTCTGAAAGACTTACTTAGGAATTATCAAGGTTTATTTATTTATTTATTTTCCAAATTTGTGCATTTTAATTTAATACTAATCTAAATACACACACACACACGCACACCCATTATATGCTGGATGTGTGTGTGTGTGTGTGTGTGTCTGTGTGTGTGTGTTGGATGGTCTTATATCAGCATCCCATAGTTAATTAAAATCATGCCATTGTACTATCTTCTTTGTATCTTTGTTTATAATTACTTTGACAGCTATAATAGTTTAACTCCAAAAAACTATTGTCAAAAGAAGAGACAGACTCAAATTTTTATGATACATGTACGATCTATGTGGAGGAAGTGATGGAAGATTTGAGTTATCCCAAGACACGCAGTTCTAGGATGTGCTGGGTTTAATGATAACCAGAGCTATGACATGCCATATAATATTTATTTCATAAGTGATTCCCTTTATGAACACTATCTTCTCTTAATTTAAATATTAAGTGCTTTATCGTGTTCCATTTTAAAACATGTTTTATTTTGATCTCTTTATAGGAGCTATGAGTTTATACCAAATTTTATTTTACATATTTAGGAATGTTATATTAAAAAGCATCTCACCTCAGCACTCAGGAATTCATGAGAATAATTTTTCCCATTGAACTGGGTTTTCCTGTTTCTCAAGTTATGGCATTAATATATTTACTAGGAAAGTGAGTATGTTATAACTTCCCCCATTTTACTGAATAATACGATTTCTCAGTGTCCTTTGAGATAAGCTCTTAGTTCAACTATATTCTTTTACAATGTTTTCTTCACTCTCAGGTAGCTCAATTACAACATCTTTACATCTTCAGTTTTGGGAAGTAGCAGGAAGAAAATTTATTTCTGTTTGGGCGGTCCAGGATTCCTTTGTCAGAATTTAATGCTGAATACGCACACTATGAATATAAACCTTTGGCACGGGTGGCAGAATGGTAAATGCCATCAGAAAAACCTGTATTTCTTTAAGTCGGTAGCCTAAGTTCTTCAGGAGCTTTTTATTTCTCATATGAAGTTTTTCAGGCTTGCTCATTATTGACATAATAAAGTCAGTAGTAAAGACAATATCCCCCAGACAGTCCCCTTTATTGTCTGTCCCAATTCTCACTGTAGCACATGGAAAACATCATCATCCTTTATATTATGAATCCTCAAGGCTACTTAAAATAGGGGCATCCTATCACTATAGAAATATTCTTTTGCTATTACTTGTTTCTATGTTTCTGTGCTTTGCTGGATGCTACTTGGTTTGTGATTTCTACTCAGTCATTTCGTTAAGGGGAAATATCTATTGCTTATGCCACAGACCATCTAGTACAAATTCCTGGTACTGTTTACTTTGGAGCGTGTATAGTAAGAGGCCTCTATGATAGCCGTCAGTGCACCTTACTATGTGCTATTCACATGCTTGAATAGTTCCCTCCACAATGAGCTGGACTGATTGGGATAACTGTCTTAGCTCAAGATGCTTTAGCAAAAAACTAGAGCCTGGGTAGCTCCAACAATGAGCATTTGTTTCTCACAGTTCTAGAGGCTGAGAAATGCTGGCAGATTTGATGGCTGGTGAGAGTCTACAGCCATACAACCCTGAACATGCCTGATCTCGTCTGATGGCTGGTGAAAGTTTTTTTTCTGGTTTGCTGATGGCAGTCTTCTTGCTGTATCTGGTCTCTTCCTCTTTTTCTAAGGGTACCGAGCCCATTATGAGAGCTCTACCTGATATCCTCATCTAAACTTAATTCCTTTCCAGAGGTCTCACCTTCAAATATCATCACACTGGGGATTAGGACTTTAGTATATGATTTCTGGAGAGATATCAACCATATCAATAATCAATAAGATATTACAGAAATTAGATGTGACTTCTGACAGAAGGTCATAAAAAAGCTGCAGGTTCCATTCTGTATTTTGGGATCACTTTCTTTGGGGCAAGTAAACTGTCACCTTGTAAGGATACTCAGTCCTATAGACTAACCCACAGGGTGGAAAACTGAGACGATCTGTCAACTGCCATATGCGTGAATCATTTTGGAAGCCGTTCCTTTAACTCCAGTTAAGACTTCCCATGACTGTAGCCCCAACCCCCATAGTAACTGTAATATCATAAAAGATCCTGGGGTGCCTGAGTGGCTCAGCTGATTAAGCCTCTGCCTGAGGCTCAGGTCATAATCCCATGGTTCTGGGATTGAGCCCTGAATCAGGGTCCTCAATCAGCAGGGAAACTACTTCTCCCTCTTGCTCTGATAGCCACTACCCCTGCTTGTGCTCTTTCTCTCTCTTTCTCTCTCTCTCTCTGTGTGTGTGTCAAATAAATAAATAAAATCTTAAAGGAAAAAAAAAGAAAAAGATCCTGAGTCCCAATCACTCACTTATTCCACTTCCAAATTCCTAACTCACAGAAACTGCAAGATAACAAATATTCATTGTTCTAAACTGCTAAATCCCAGGGTTATTTGTTATGCAGTAACTAATATGCATGGACCACTTAGGTAAATGATATTGTGATTTTTCTCTTTGGGTTTGAGAAAGAAAAAAGCTTCCTCTGACACCAGGAAAATGATCTAACACCAATATCTAGACTTTGGTTTTGTTAGAAGTTGGCCAAGTATTCACAGCTAGACCAGCATATAGCCATGTTCTCCTTTAGAACATAAATAGTCTCACAAACAAGAAAATTAGAAAGGACACTCTGTGTCTGCACTGAAATTAATCAAAAAACAAGGCCATGCTGTGAATTTGTCCGAGCACAAAAAAAGCAAATTCACAGTATAAGATACCAATGTACCAAACCTCCCCCCCACCAAGCCGCACATATAAGTGGCTGCTGCTTCTTTACCAATTGGGAACATAGCTTCTTTTCATTCCTCCTGTCTTACAGAAAATACATATTAAAATATTAAGTCATGGAATTGCTTCTGCTTCCTGACAGCATCTGATCAGAATAAAGACCACACAGTTGAATCACTTGTCGCAATCACCTATTATACAATGCCAAAACCCATAGCAATCTTTTATAAAACTTCATGTTTGAGATGATCCATTGTTCCCCATAGTGTATTATCTTTCTCATTGAAACAAGTAATAAACTCCAGCTTTGTTTGACTACCTGTGTGTATCTGGTGGTCTTTTCCCAAAGGACACTGACAAGGTCTTGAAGATAACCATATATTCAATAACAATTAGCATTTGCCCTTACTTATTCTCATGAGTAAAATGGTTCAGACCCAGAACTGAATATTTTATGAATAAGATTTACTGACACTTTCTGAGCAATAAGCATAGATTTTTATTTTTCTTTTTCAAAGTAATTTTCTTGAGAGCCAAGAAAAAAAAAAAATCTTGGTATGAAAAGCACACCAAAATTTATAGAAAGAACTGTTAAATATCCAAGTTAGGGATTCAGAAACCCACTTCATTGTCATCAGTTAAATACATTATTATTGCTATTACCTCTTTTTAAAAGTATTTTCTTATAAAGAAATCTTTAACAAAGTATTGTTGGGTTAGCCTTTTAAAAATGATTAGCATTGACCATCCTTTTCACTACGATTTAGAATTCACCATTAACCCTTTCTCCTTATTGCTGATAATTATTTCAAAAAATATTCATTAATTGTTTCTATGTGCTAGACACAATTCTAAATACTAACTGTTGTTTCTGTTTTACAGCTGATTAAAGTGAGGTATAGATGATTGAAGCACAGTGTCCAAGAGCACATAGCTGTAATCGTCAGAATTCAAACCTAGGCAAGCTAGTGTCAGAGTGTACCTTCAATCACACTCTATGGAGCTTCCTCCTGGTTCTTAGTTTTTCTAAAAGCTAGCCATTGTTCTTCTATCCTGTAATTCATTGTAATTGCTTGCATATCTATTCTTTTCTCTAGTTTAGATAACTCAAAACTTCTTTTTAAAAGATCACATTCAATATGCTTTTACTTATCTATGATTATTTATAACTCAATCAGACATTCAATGTCTAACAAAGGATAGGTAAATTTTACCACCTTCTATCGTAAAAGATAGTTCATCTTTATTTCTGACATGTTAAAATAAGTGTTATTAAAATAAGTATTATTTTATTATAACCTATTTAAAAACCACTCACTTATCTATATATTAGAGAGGGAGGATAGCTCTACCTCTAAAAATGTGTTCTGGGTTTATATTTTTGTTTTCATATCATCTCTCCATGGAAGGTCTGCCTGAGACAAGATGATGCCTTGAGTAGACTAATACTTTAGCAGTCTTTCAAACTATTTAGCATAATTTTTTTTGTATAATACCATAAACTTTTGGTATAATACTAATACTAAAAATAAGGAAGGATCTCAGAAAACTACTGATGGCATCATCCAGACACATTTCAATTCTTCAAACATTTTAGAAATGGCCTCAAAACTTCATAGTCCATTCCTCACAGATGTTTTATATTTAACCACGGTTTAAGTGAGAGACTAACAAGGGGGAGATTCCACCACTTGGTCCACAGACTGTAATAGCAAATCAATACTTTGGAGGAAAAAACCCAAATTGTAATCTTTCTTCTTTTCACTTATTCTTTTTCACTTAAACTAACTAAAGGATTTAGCATTTGTAAGAATGGACATGAATTTCATTCTTATTGTTCTTTTTTTCTCCCTATACCTTCTTGTTCACCTGTTTTGTTGTTGTTTTGTTTTGTTTTTTCATTGTCTGTCAATCACTTAACTCCAGAAGTTAAAAGCATGGGTTTGGGAGTTAGACCTTCTTTGACTCCTGCTTATACTCCATTAACTAGTTTATGGCCTTGGGCCAATTATTTACCTCTCCATAGCTCAGATTCTTTTTTTTTTTTTTTTTTTTAAGATTTCATTTATTTATTTGAGAGAGAGAGAACCCAAGTGGGGGGTGGGGTAAAAGGGAGAGGGAGAAGTAAACTATCTGCTCAATGTGGAAGCCCAACATGGGGCTCAATCCCAGGACCTCAGGATTATGATCTGAACCTGATGCAGACATTTAGCCGACTGAGCTAGCCAGGTGCCCCTGATTCCTCACTTTTAAAATTGTGATATCCTAGTAATTATCTTGAGTGATTACTATATCCATTAAATATAATAATTCACATGAAGCCCTTATCAAAAGCATTTAGTACATATTTAATGAAAACTCTTAAATAACTTTCCTCTCCTTTTTATTGCATCTCATAGAGCTCCAGCTACAGGTAGCAGTGTGGACCAAGGGCCCCAGCAGCTGTACCCTGAAATCCACAGCCTTGTTAGCGCTGACAGCGTGCTTCCTGCAGGCTGCTCCCAGACAAGAACTGGATGTGGGCAGGATATTAAGGCAGCGGGTTTCTGGGAAACACAGGACCCTTTTATTTATTTATTTTTTATTTTTATTTTTATTTATTTTTTATTTATTTATTTCTATTTGACAGAGAGAGATCACAATTAGGCAGAGAGAGAGAGAGAGGGAGGGAAAAGGAAGCAGGCTCCCTGCCTAGCAGAGAGCCCGATGAGGGACTCAATCCCAGGACCCTGAGATCATGACCTGAGCTGAAGGCAGAGGCTTAACCCACTGAGCCGCCCAGGCACCCCCACAGGACCTTTTTAAAAGCAAACTTTGGTTTGAAGGATTCTGAAGACCTCGTCAAACCTTTCTCAGACTCCATCGTAGTCTAGAACACTTCTACCAACATTCCCCAATCTCTTCTTCCCTTGGGTCATACTTGCATTGCAGTCCAGTATCTCTAGGATTCCTCATCTTCTTTCACAGAGTCACCCTACTGAAACCTTTACAACTCTGTTCTCAGCTCTGGTATCTCATAGAGAACCCAGAAGTTAAACGAGCATTCAGCTTTAAGGACCAAACTCTTTGTCACTGAGTCCCTGTAGACTGCCAGACTATTTGGAACCTCCTCATCCCTGTCTGTATTTTGCTGCCCACTTTCTCTCACCAGCTGAATGGGATGGACCAAGGGTCAATCTATGGCATTGAAGGTATGCTTCTCAAGAGCTAAATCAGACTGTCCCAACATTGCCCTTTGGGACATAACTTGAAAATATCACACTTAAAATAAATGGATAACTTATCCTAGTTTAATCTTTGTTAAAGAAGGAAAACAACCCATTTTAGTCATTTTTACAGAGGAATGGAAGGAAACACATACCAAACTCACTGAACGTCAATCAATTAAGAATTTGTAAGTGCGTGTCACTAAAATGTAATTCAGGTTATAGCAATTACCGTCCATTTCCTTGTTACTGTCCTTATACATGTTTCTATGTGTAAGAACAGTTGCCTCAGCTTTTATAATAAGACTTAGCTATTCTGTGTTTAAATTTAGAAAATGAATCTCCACGTGTAAAGGGACATCTCATTAATCAGCAACCTAGTACTTCCCAGAGTGAACCGTTGCTTTTTGCCGTCCATACACTTTGATACCTGGTACTCCCACATGAAGGTACCTCAACAGCATGTCACTTTCAATTTATAGTTTTAATATACATTCGTCCCTTAATTCTGCTCTTAGTTCAATTTCAGCTCAGCATAGGCAGCCTATGAGTGTGAACAAGCAAATAAATAAATATATACTTTCATTAATATTAAAAAAGAACAGAGAAGGCATCAAAGAGAAAATAAGGATAAATATAGACTGGCTTAAAAGGAACAAGTGTATTACACTAGGACCGAGAGCTTGCTCTCAGGGCTGAAAGGCCCTATTCCTTTTCTTATTGTGACACAGTAAATTTGTTGATGCCTCAAAAAGCTGATACTGCTTTGTAGGTGTCTTTCAAGGTTTGCTTTCGTCTAGTTTCTGCCCCATCTCTTTGCTCTCTTCTTCCCTGATGCTTTTGTGACAAAGATCCAAAAAGTGAGATTACCTGAATGCAGCCCAACCAGACTCTTCCTCTAAAAGCCCTGCTTCTTTTCCAGGTAACTGATACACAATGAGTGTTCCCACCACTTCAGCTGAGACCCTGTTGCTACGCTAAGTGGTATAACTTGAACTCCATCTGAAGTCCAAAATTAGAGCTCTAATACAAAACATCAAAACCTTCATCTAAGGGGTAGCAAGAAATAAACAAACACAAGAACATGGGTCTCTCAAAGACGCAGAACAGTATACCCCTCACCGTGCCTTCAATTTATTTAAAACTCAATATAATTTTGAGAATGAAACGTTTAATCTTTTTTAACTTTCCAAACACTGGATGCCTGAAAGGTTCAATAGTGCCCTGTGTCTCTTCTGAACTGCTAGCCCAGGTGTTAATTGGCAAAGTTACTCAGTACCAGCCTCGGCTCAGTATCTAAACATGCAGTGCAGGGACCTTTTCATTTCTTCATCTCTGCATGCCCCAGTTTGAAAGGACCATGGATTAAGTGAAACCAGTAAATCAGATTAGAAATACAAAAGACATACAGTAGTCTCAGCTCTCAGTTTGAAACCAGCTTCTCTCAAAATGCTATTTTCATGTAGATTGTCTTTTTTTATATCTCAATGGTGACTGCAGATCGAGTGTAAATATTAAAAGCAGTAAGAACTACTCTATGAGTTATCCTGCAGCTAGGAATTAACCTTAAGAAAGTAATCATGTCTGTGTTCCGTGAAGATGTTGTAGTCATCACATGTGAGTTTTTGATATTATGAAATTGAAAATAGCCAACATTTGCTAGGATCTTGGTTAAATCCATTGATTCATACCACAATTATTTATTAAGTGCTTCTTGTGTTCCAGGCATGTTTGATGCTCTCACATCAGGAACAAGACAGAGTCCATAAGGAAGCCTGGATATAGAGATAATAATATATATATATTTTTAAAGATTTTATTTATTTATTTGACAGAGAGAAATCACAAGTAAGCAGAGAGGCAGGCAGAGAGAGAGGAGGAAGCAGGCTCCCTGCTGAGCAGAAAGCCCGATGTGGGGCTCGAACCCAGGACCCGGGATCATGACCTGAGCCGAAGGCAGCGGCCCAACCCACTGAGCCACCCAGGTGCCCCCAGATAATAATATTTTAAAAGAGAATTGTAATGAAGTGGAATTACATCCCATAGTGAACATTGAATGTAAAGTGTACAAGAATGATATGTAGGAGAAAATATTGATATATATTTGTTTTCCATCTATTCAGCTTCCCAAGTTGGATGAGGAAAAAGTGATTGGCTATTTTCTGCTATTTAAAAGGCATTCAGATGTCTATTTTTAACATGATCCATGAAGGATTCTAACTAAGAATCAGGTCAGGAAACCACTGGTCTAGATAAAGACTTTAAAGACTTTATTGTGCTGCCCATAAATGTCTAAGGATATGTAGTACAATGTTTGAGGTATATTATTTTGACTTTTTAAAATAATCCTGCTCATAACTAATCAATTTTATCCTCTCTTAACCAGTTTTGGAGTTCTTTCTTTCTTTCTTTCTTTCTTTCTTTCTTTCTTTCTTTCTTTTTTAATCTAAATGTGTTTAATCATGGTCTTAAGAGTTTAGAATCTGTACGGTATACCTCACTAGGAATGAGGGACTATTTTTCAGATAACTACTCAATAATTTCTGTATTAAAGATGTTTTACTCAATCATTTATTTTTATTGGAATCAATGTCTAAGGAAATTTAAAGTATATTGGCTGGTTCCACTTGGAAGCACACTGGCCTTTTTCTCTAAGACCCTATTTCCTCAAAAAATGTATTGGGGAGACTAAATATAAACAAGGCTTCTATAAATGTTTACTGAGTGAAAAAATGGGTAAGTCTATTAACTTTCCAGAGTTAATGATTGAAAATTTACTGAGCCTTAACTGATGTGCCAAGCACAGTGCAATAGTTTCTCCAATGTAAGCCACAAGAATACAGAATAATACTTGCTTCTAAGAAGTTAACAGTTGGAATGGACAGTTTTTTGTTTCATTTCTAATTATTTATTTATTTTTAGCTTCCTTCCTTTTCTTCTTTTTTCTTCCTTCCATACTTTCTTTTCTCCTCTTCTTTTGTTTTGTTCTTTTTGTTTGTCTTCATTATATTTATGAACTGGCCCTTATATCATATATTTACAACCAGATTCTAAACTTGATTGAAATATCATAGCCCAGTAGGAGATTACAATTTAATAACATTCTAGAATTTCTATTTATTTCTGAGGTTTTTACATGTCTGGACATACTTGGTCTATGACTGACCAAATGTTATCTGTTTGAGACCTAGGAGACCTATGAAAAGAAGAAAGCTCAAGCAAACAAACACAGACATAAATAAGTGAAGGGAAATATACAATGTATTTCCATTGTTGGCATTTAGGCATACCTCAAAATCTAGGGAATTGTTGGGCAAATGTCTGTTTTCCAAGGGGAATAAAGTATCTCCTGAGAAATAACTCATTCTAAGAGGCATAATAAACCTGACTTAGTAAAAAAAAAGTCTTAGTTACTGATGAAGAGTAGAGATTTTGAATGCAAGGAATGACTGCTATTCAAATCTACTCTTAACATTACCTCTTGGCTTTAACTCTGGACTAAAATTTAAAAAAAAATAAGTAAATAAGAATGAATAAAAAATTTTAGCATATTGTATCTAGCACAAGAAAGTAGTTCAGTGAGCCAATGAATGCCATGATAATGCTGATAAACTTTGTTTTTATATAGTTACTTAATTCTATAGAATGCCTGAGGTTCAGTGATATGAACTGCTATTTTCCCTGAATTTCACTGTAATGAATTATGACTGAAATATTTTCTCCAGATTTGTTCATTCATGTATTCAACAGATACCTTCAGAGTTCATGCAATATGCCAGGCTCTCACGTCCTAAAATCACAACAATGTGAAAGACATAATGAAAAATAAAACAACAAACAAAATTTCCTTTCATGGCAGCAAACACTGACACATCCAAGATAGACTTAATGGAACCAGAAAAGGCCCCTCTTAGAAAATGAAATGACTTCTGTGTCAGACACTAAGGTCTAATTAATATCCAGCTGTGAAAAAGAATGTGGAGGCAGGAAATGGGTTTTCAAGACCTGTTTCTGGCTAAAAAACAAAAAACAAAAAAGCACAAAAAAACAAAATGTACTAAGAACCTAAAAAAGAGAAAGAACATGACTGAAACAAAAATGTAAAGATGTTGTGATTGTGAAGGAGTGGGAGTCACACACACAGAGACACATAGACCTAAACACACACACCCCCCACACACACAAATTAGTGTTACCAGCGTGCAAGCTAAACATTAATATAATTTTACACACTGAGCAAAAGTTGATGTAACTGAAGTAAGCAATAGATTTTCAAGGGCTCAGTTTCTGTTTATTGCTGTTACAATTTGTGATAGCTCCCTGCACTCAATACTATGGATACAATTTACTTAAAAGATTTCTTTGATTTATAAAACTCACAAAAGAGGGAGAGAGAGACCCAGTACATTTTTTCTTTTTCTTCCCGTTACATATTTTCTACTTTTGCATGGCTCACGGCTCATGGGTACTGATGGAGTACATAGACAGAACATTTCATTCCATTCTGTAGTAAATATCACTTTCTAATTGCTTTGTGTGTCTATGTGTGTGTTTCTTGATCCTGCTTGCTAAGCACAGTATATTTAACAAGGAGAGGACGCATGACTTAAAGGAGGCCAATCAGATTTTTTCTTGGGAATTTGGGTTCAAAGAAGTCAATCCTAGATTACTATCATTTGACCTCTTAAATGAAACTTGGATTTTGTGAATCTTTATGAACTAAAGAAAAAGAGACATATTTAAGAAGTATTTATTTTTATTTTAGCAAACACGTATATTATGCTTACTGTGTGCCTGGCAGTATTCTAAGGAAACATGAGTAGAATGAAGAGATAAGAAACCACACTAGTCTAGAGAAAATGAGATAAATGACATTGACAGCTGTGTGGATTCATAAAATATTTCAGTTTCAGTGTCTAGTTTTTTCTGGGGCCTGAAACACACCAAATAAAGTTTCTGCCATTGTTTTCAACACTAAAGCTCCCTGATATGTATCTAACTTACTCAATTATTTATTTACTTTTCTTAAGCAAATTTATTTTAATAAAACAATGTCTAAAACTGACACTAACCTGGTTCTAGGGGCACCTGGGTGGCTCAGTCGATTGAATATCTGCTTTCAACTCCAGAAATGATTGCAGGGTCCTGTGATTGAGCCCTGGATAGGGCTCCCTGCTCAAGCAAGAGCCTGCTTCTCCCTCTCCCTGCCCCACCACAAGCGTGTGCTCTTTCTCTTTCTCTTTCTGACAAAAAAATAAATAAAATCTTTAAGTTAAATAAGCTGATTCTGAACAGATGGAACAGCTCTCTCTTCAGAGGTTGTTCATTATGTTTTGAAAATTTTAAAAAATGACCAATTCCTATATAAATAGTGAAATTAAGTGTTTAATAATTCTATTGTTTCACCAAATTATTAAAGAAGAATTGGCACATGATTCAATATTTGTTTAGGAAGTTAAATTTCCTCATCATAATTTAAAAAAATCATCTTCAGAAAGTGATAGGAATTGGCATATGAGATTAGAGATCTTATTCTCAATTACATTTCATGTGACCTTGCTTATGCCTCAACATCCATGAGAGTGTTACTTTTCCATCTATAAAAAGTAGTCCATAACTACTGCTTTAAATGTTAGTATTTTTTTTAAAGATTTTATTTATTTATTTGACAGAGAGATAGATCACAAGTAGGCAGAGAGGCAGTCAGAGAGAGAGGAGGAAGCAGGCTCCCCACTGAGCAGAGAGCCCGATGCGGGCCTCGATCCCAGGACCCTGGGATCATGACCTGAGCCGAAGGCAGAGGCTTTAACCCACTGAGAAACCCAGGCGCCCTAAATGTTAGTATTTTATAATAATAAAAAACTGAATCGAAATGAATTTATGACTGTTCTTTGGAAAACTTGGCCAAAAAAGGAGGACTAAGTGTCTTAGTAAGGAAATTTTTTAGTTTAGTCTCGACTGGAGAATTTTCTAGTTTCTCTTTTATACTGGAAGCTTTCACATAATGTTCAAAATCTCCACAGTTTTCTTTATTTTACAGAAGAGAAATCTAAAGTCTCAGGAATTTACTCAAGTCTATATAGAATTGAATTCAAGTTGTTCAGATTTCATAGTACAAAAGTTCTTCATTATGTCATTTTGACTTATATGGAATCATAACTGCTTTCCGAGGGGGGGAAATTAATGAGGAAAATGTTTCATTTTTATGATTACTTATAGTTTAAAAATATCATTACAACATCTTCTCAGTTAAAAAATTTTGATGATTGTAAGTTTTTTTTATTGTAAATGAGGAGTTTTTTGTTTTTCTGGAACATATTATTTCCAGGGGCAGTAAGACTCAAAGCACATCTATTACATCCTAACTACAATCCTAGAACCTGAGAACCCCGTGGGCAAACCAGCTATACAGGAAGTGAAGACTCCTGGAAGTCAGGAACATTGCAAAAAGGGCCAAGAAAAAGTGAGTTCACCATTTAACAAATATTGGCTTGCTATTATCAAAGGAGGAGCCAGGAAGCTCTTGTGAATATGTTGCTTGTCTGTTTTGTTTTATTTATAGATTGGAAATATTTTGGAGTTAGTGAAAGCAAACAAACAAACAAACAAACAAACTCTATATAAAGTAGTGTTATAAAGATTTAGCATTATTAATTTTCAGTGACCAAACATTCAGATAACCACCACAACAAAAAGGAACAACAGGTATTTTAAATTTTATTACTTCAGGTGGAAATATACCTTTAACAATTAAGCATCGTAAACAAACAAAAAGAAAAGTTACATTTCATACTTCTACAAAAAGTTCTCTAAGGCATTGATACATTATATAGCCATGGCTTCTGGTGTCACAAACCACAGAGGAAGTTGGTAGTCCTAAAGATTGTGATCGACACATTCTAACACTGTTTGAGTAGTTTCAGTAATCCCACATGCTCTCTGATGGATTTCTATCTTCCCTATCTGGTTCCAGGTCACCAGCACCTCCCTTTAAAACACCCTTTTTAAGAATGCGTCCTTGCTTTATTACAGGCTTTCCTATTTTTAATCATTACATTTGTTTTCAACATTTCATTTTTCTGCTCTATTGTATTCCATTTATATTTCATTCTGCTTCCCATCTGTCCATCATATCTTCATGTCCTGTATGTTTTCTATAGTAGTTTCCTTCTGCCCTTTATGGAAGTGCCAGTTTTATGCTTCTGATTTAATCAATATCTATTTAGACGTGGTATACTTTTCTTCAATGTATGGCTTTAGTGTATAGAAATTTTGTCATTTATTACAACAAACTCTGAATGCATATATCTATTTTTCTTGATGTCAGCCTTCTGTGTTCCAAAATGTGTTTTATTTTACATCTATTCAGACAATAATTTTAAATGTAATAATATGTCTGTCTTCCTACAAAGTACCTTTTCAACAGTCAGTATATTTTAAAAGATTTTTCTCCCAAATTTCGAAGTTTGAGTAAATTTCTAAAGTTGCTCTATAGTAGAAAATATATCTTAGGAAATAATTTGTTTTAAAATTCAAGATTTAAGATTTAATATCCAAGGTTTCAAGAGAATGGATTTCTTTACAAAAAAATTTTTTTTTCAAATAATATTGTCATTTGCAGCACTTGGGAAAACAAGTGATAGTAAGGAGTTAAAACATTTGCTATTTATTAATTATATAGAGAACATTTTTATTCCTTGTCTTAAATAATTTAAAGTGTTTAGATGAGTTCAGTATTTTCTAATGCTATAACTGATTATAATTTTTATGGAGTTTAGTACAAAAGAAGCATGCAAAAAGATTAAGCTCTGTTACTGCCTATCTTACTCTCCCTCTTGTTACTATCCCTTTCAATGTTGAATTGTGTCTAGCCATTATTTAGTCAAAATTAATACACAAGAAATATGGGAATAATGGAGAGTATGGCAGTTTAGGATCAGAGGGATGCAATGTGAAGTTTGGAGCATTCCGTTACTAGCTGTATGACCTGGGTCATGTTAGATGATCTTAATAAACATCTGTTTTTTTTTTGTTTTGTTTTTATTGTTGTTTTTTTTGTTTGTTTGTTTTGTTTTGTTTTTGTTTTTGTTTTTGTTTTTGTTTTTTATTTGACAGAGAGAGATCACAAGCAGGCAGAGAGGCAGGTAGAGAGAGAGGAGGAAGCAGGCTCCCTGCCGAGCAGAGAGCCCCATGCGGGGCTCGATCCCAGGACCCTGCGATCATGACCTGAGCCGAAGGCAGCGGCTTAACCCACTGAGCCACCCAGGCGCCCCTGTTTTTGTTTTTTTAATCTACAAACTAGTTTCATGTATACACTAATATCCTGCCTCACAGGGTGTTTTTAAAATTAGAAGAGATGAGGGTGCCTGGGTGGCTCAGTGGGTTAAAGCCACTGTCTTCAGCTCAGGTCAAGATCCCAGGGTTCTGTGATTGAGCCCCACTTCGAGCTCCACATCTCATCAGGCTCCCTGCTCAGCGGGGAGCCTACTTTTTCCTCTCTCTCTGCCTGCTTGTGAATCTCTGTCTGTCAAATAAATAAATAAAATCTTTAAAATCTGTCAAATAAATAAATAAAATCTTTAAAATCTTTAAAAAATTAGAAGAGAAAATGTTTGCCATATGCTTTAACATAGAACTTGGTGTATACTAAGGACTCATTAAATCATTGTTATTTTTGTGGTTCTTACAATCAAAGAAATAGAGGGAGATCCAGGGTGGTGGTAGGGAGCAGTAAAATGCTTTCCTTCCAAAGCCCAGCATCACTGGCTAGAGAAGCACATAAAGAATAGAAAAGAATCTTGAATGGTGCTCCTGTCACTAGTGAGTGGTGAGAGGAAAAATTCATGCTGGTCTTTATCCCCTCTACCCATGTACACAGAGAGGCTTTAGCAGTCAAGACATTAAGTGATGATATAGGATATTTTTTATATTCCCATGAGCTAAAAACTTCCTAGGAAAACTTAAATTATCTCTAAATAATAACTTGTGTGTTGGGAAATTCTGAAGACAACAACTACAAACTTAATAATGTTAAAAGATGGAATTGCACTTTATTAAAATGTAGGATTCCTCACATAACCTAATCAACCTAAGACCAAAATGCAAACTTTTGAGGATAAATCTGAGGCAAAAGGCCAGTTTGGTCCAGATGGGTGTTATTGAATTTGAGGCTATTTCTTATCTTCTCAGGAGGCTAGTTATTGAATGCTACATTTCTCAAATGTCAATCAATACACTGTACTACTCAAATAAAACTAAGTCAAGGCTACACAACTTTCTACTTCTGTAGTTCAGTTGTCTGGATTGCTCTACATTGATTTAGTACATTTGTAAAACTGATGCAGGCTTTATGATTTGAGGCATATGGGGCTATTTATAAAATCTCCTTATATTCATGAAGAAAAATTAATTAGATTTTAAGATTTACATTTAGGGAAGAAAGAGAAAAAAAATTATATCTGACTTTTGTTTACATTCGTTTTCAATGTAGATAGCAATTTGGGTAAAGATTATTCAGAACATTAGTTATAAAACTGATTACCATTACAATGGCATTATTTTTTTTTGAAAATTCAGAAAATACAGTTATTCAAACAAAATTATAAATTAGATGTCAGTTCTACCTCAATAAAGCTGAAAACAGTAATGGATTAGATACTGCTGAAAAGATAATTTTAATGTTGTGGAAAACATTAAAAGTCTTTTTATCTACTTATTTTTCCAGGCAGAAATTTGGATGACATTGAACTCTTCTCTTCTTCCTACAGTTGATAAATCACCAATTCTTAGATTCTACTTCTAATGATCTCCTTCATTATATTTACTTCATCTACTTTGCTGTATTTTATTTTTTTAAAGATTTTATTTATTTGACAGAGAGAGATCACAAGTAGACAGAGAGGCAGAGAGAGAGAGAGAGAGAGGGAAGCAGGCTCCCCGCTGAGCAGAGAGTCCGATGCGGGACTCGATCCCAGGACCCTGAGATCATGACCTGAGCCGAAGGCAGCAGCTCAACCCACTGAGCCACCCAGGTGCCCCTACTTTGCTCTATTTTAAAATAACTTCATATTATATACCCCAAAATACTGCAGTATATGAATATCAAAAAACAAAGGCATTCTCCTATATAACCAAATCAGAATAATATTTCACATCAAAAAACAAAAACCACCCAATAACTCCTTTATATCATCTAACTCCCTGTATATAATACATCAGGATGCACTTAATGTCTAATTGTGCTACTATTATTGATGTTAAGATCTATCAGTGGACTCTTCCAATTTTCCTATCCTGTTATAAAGGGGACTTAGAAGGAGACTTAATCTAAAATAATTTAATGGATTTCTTGAATATTCCTTGAATAAATTTTGCTTAGTTTGCTTATTTTCCATCACAAGTCTTTCTATTTTATGTATCCAACTCACTGAAATCACCTCTTATAAGAATCTTTGGAAAATTTAGATAAGACTCATAAAGGTTGAGAGAGGGATTTTAAAATCCATAAGATATAAAATATAAATTCAAAAGTAAATGACCAGATCCCTTATAATAAATGATAAGGGTGCATATCTGACAACATATTTTTAGTTAATCATTGACTACAAATTATGGATTAGACATACAATGAAGGCTCATTTCTATACAACTGGGTTTGGAGATTTCTACAAACTAACAAAGCCATAACAGGTTTATAATCTAATTAGTTAATGCTCTTAAAATTGTCCCATGCAGATCAAGCAGTTTTGTTTTTGCTTATTTCCCTTATAATTAATTTAAAAATAATTCTTGGATTCCAAAAAAAATAATTAATCCTCTTACTTACTTGGTTGTTTTGGTTCCATTAAACTAAGGTAATCAAATCATCTCATTCCTAGAGCCCTGGGAAGATAAATTTAAAGAACTTCAACTATGAAAGGACAGAAACAAAGCTCACTGAAGAGACAAGATATGAATAGTCAAATAATTTTTGTAGGTATTAGGTACTTGGGACCTTCCACATCAACTAGTGATTCTTAGATAATTCTAGAATTCCATTTTGTATATAGTATATTATACTTAAAAAGAATGTTTTCAGGTGCTGGTGATCGAGTTGGAACTAGGCTCCAACTATGAAGCTGAAGGCCATGTTCATAAGTATTAATTAAGGGAACTAAAGGAAGGGCCAGTCTTTTGTCCCCAAGCACATTAAAACAAAAACACATTATAGGGTATTTTTCAGTCAGTTAGGTATTATTTTTATGCCAGGATACATGCACTCATATTTTATTTCATTGTGATGAACACAAATAATATACTGTTAAAATGGAAATTTGAATCTCATTCCATCTTCCATCTATATCCTTTGTCAAATATATTCTCTTAAGATTCTACTTCACAAATGCCAGATATTTGAGGAAATTTAAAATGTAAGGCCATCATTTATATTATAATTTGAATTAGTTTACATTTAACTGTCAGTATTTTAAACTGCTTGGCCACCCTAAAAATATCACCATCTAGTCTTATTGCAGAAATGTGGAAATGGAGTTATGTAAAACACAACAAACAAAAGAACAACAACAAAAAAAAAGACCAAAAAGACAAAAATAAACCTCCTGAAGAGCAAAAGTTTAAAAAGCCATGACTTTAGAAGAAGGTGAAAACTAGCTAGTGTTACCCCAAGAATGAACACATATGGCCCTTAACACTTCAGTTACAAAACCAGAACCTCTTAGTCTAAGCATCAAAAAGAACAATGTCAGCTTCATAATTAGTTAGAATCTGCTTGCTTGTGCTATTAATATTGCATGGTTGCTTTTCTGCATCTGTACTAGAAGACACTTATCATGTTTTTGTGCACTGACATCTCATTTATGCAACATTATGTCCCCAAAAGAAAGATGTGGAGAAGAGAGGGCCTGTGCTGGGAGTGCGGTTCCCAGGCGACTGACTAGCTGTGTGAACTTGAAAGAGTGAAGTCAAACTCCTTAAACTCAGTAACTTATATCTAAAATATGAATAAGAAAACCTACCTCATAGTGTTTTTCTGAGGTTTATTAGTATTTAATTGCTGATATATAGCAAGAATTTCCTAAATATTTGTTGACCCTGGAATAGTAATTAATGAAAAGCATTTGGTAGGTTTGTATGTATTAATGTGTCTGAATATAGAGAAAAATGTGAAGAGTGGTTATATTTTGGGAGGTTCTAATGGAGAATATTTAGTCTTTGTTTTTTACAATTGCTTTTTACCAATTTCCAACTGCCACTAATAACGATGTATCAAGCAACCAAGTTCCATAGTCTTATAATCTGCCATATAATACCAGTGGAGTCCATTTCTAAGTCCCTGCCTAATAGAAACTCTCAACCTACCATGATGAGCAGACTGAATCCCAAAGGCATTTCCCCCACAGCCCTAATTGCCCGGAGTAGCTAGACTTTTGGGTTCCTGAGTATAATTTTCTTTCATTCTCCCTTGATTTTTCTGTTACCTCATAAGCGGTTCTTATTCTATTTCTCCATTTTGTAAATCTGATACATTTTATCTGCTGAGGACTAAAAACCACATAAATGATTTAGTATTTAATGTAAGAACCAATGGAGTAAATACAGTATGAGTAGAGATCTGAAGGACAAGAAAAACACTTCACGTTCTGTTTGTTTTTTCTCTTGTAACATTTGTGATAGGCAGAATTCTAAGGAAGTCCGTAAGATTTCTGTTCCCTGGTACATACTCCTTGTATTATTTCTTCTCCTGGATTGTGGATGAATCTGTGAATATGATGAGATGGTGGATCTCTTGATTAATTACATTATATAATACTTTCAAGACTATTTTACTTTATACAGGATTTTATATTACCAGGGAGATTTGGAGTAGAGTCAGCTCTGCTCTGGGAAGAGAGCAAATTAGTTTGTGGTGGAATGCTCTAGAAGTTAGGTGGCAAGGAAGTGCAGGCCTCTTTTAGTTGCTGAGAGTAGCCCCTGCTGAGAGCTGTAAAGTAAGAGGAAATCTCAAAGTGGTTCAAGGACCTGAATTCTTCTGACAACCTGAATTAGCTTGGCAAAGGAAGCTGTGTCCAAGATGAGAGCTATGGTCCTGGTCACCATTTTAACTAAAGCCTTATGAGACCTAAAAGAAGAACAAGCTTATTTGTTTGTGCCCACATCTTGACCCAGGAAAACTGTGAGACTACATGTATGTGGTTTTACTCTGCTAAGGTTGTGTTAATTTGTTATGGCATGGTAAAACATATAGAACATCTGTTGTCTAGGATTAATTTAATTTTTACACATTGGTTATCTCCTAGATATGTTAATTGCCTGAATGATAACTTAATTATAACTAGAATTAAGATATATACCTCCTCCATATCTCTTACTTGATTAATATGAGGAAAGAGACAGAGACAAGAGAGAAAAGCAAACATAAGGACACTGTGATACTTGAATATAACTGGATTTAATTAATTAGGAAAATGTAATGGTCAGCCCTTTTTTTATTTTTAAGTATGTTATCCTTAAATAATATTTGATTAATTTGTAGAATTTTACTTAAAGAATTTGATGAAAAAGTTATACAATTTTTTTTTTTAATTTTAATTCAGGTATGGGTAACTTACACTGTTAAATTAGTTTTAGGTATACATTTGAAAATCTTTACTTGTTTTAATTTAATTTTAGATTTTTTTAGACTTATAGAAAAGTTGTGAAGGTAATAGAGAATTCCTATGCATGCTATACCCAGTTCCCCTATTAAGATCTTACATTAGTGTATTTGTTATTAATTAACCAATATTGATATATTACTATGAACTAAAGTTCATATTTAATTCAGATTTTTGTAGTTTTATCTAAAATCTTTTTTTCTATTTTAAGATCCTATCCAGGGTACTCTGTTGTTTAGTTATCATGTCTCCCTAAGCTCCTTATGGTTGTGAGAGTTTATCAGACTTTCCTTATTATTGATGAACCTTGACAGTTTTGAGGAGTGCTCATCAGGTTTCTTGCAGAATGTTCCTCAGCTGGGATTTAGCTAACATTTTTCTCATTGTTAAACTGAGTTTATAATTTTTGAACGAAAGGTTTACAGAGGTAGGTAAAATGACATTTTCATGACATCACAACATCACACATCATATGAAGAGGAGCTCTCCCTGTTGGTGTTGACTTTGATTACCTGACTGAGGTTATGTTTATCAGTTTTCTCCATGATCAAGTTGCTCTTTTATCCCACTTTACATACTTTACTCTTTGGAAGGAAGACACTATGCAGAGCTCATAATTAAGGAATGGGCAATTTGTTCTATTGCTTCACGTCCTTGAAGATGGAGTATCTGAAAGAATGTTTGGACTCCTTTTGCACTGGAAATTTGTCTCTTCCCCATTTTTATTTAATCATTTATTTATGTCAGGGAGTCAATATGGACTCACGAATATTGATTTTATATTTTAGGTTACAATTGAATACCAAGTCAACTTTTTTGCTTGACATATTCCAGCTTTGGCCATTGGGAGTTCTTTCCGTTGGCTCCTGTGTCTCTGATACACCCGTGTTATTAGTCTCTCTCTTTCTTTACATTTCAGCTTGTGAGGTTTCTATTGGCATGTATTCAAGCTCACTGATTCTCTCTTGTTGTTTCCGGTCTACTGACACAGTTCACTCAAAAGGATTTTTCAATCCTGTCACAATGTTTTTGATTTCTAACATTTCCCTTGATTCTTTATTAGAGTTCCAGTCTCTCTGCTCACATGATCATCTGTTCTCATGTGTTGTCTCCCTTTTCCATTAAAAATCGTAACATATGGGGTGCCTGGGTGGCTCAGTGGGTTAAGCTGCTGCCTTCGGCTCAGGTCATGATCTCAGGGTCCTGGGATCGAGTCCCACATCAGGCTCTCTGCTAGGCAGGGAGCCTGCTTCCTTTTCCCTCCCTCTCTCTCTCTTTCTGCCTGCCTCTCTGCCTACTTGTGATCTCTCTCTGTCAAATAAAAAAATAAAATCTTTTAAAAAAATTGTAACGTATTAATTATAGTTATTTTAAATTTCCTCCTGATAATTCCAAAATCAGTGTCGTAACTGAATCTGATTGGGATACTTGTTTTATTTCTTTAGAACATATTCTTTTCTTGGCTTTTGACATGCCTGGTAACTTTTTAAATTATTTTTTTAAAGCCAGGTCTATTGTATCAGGTAAAGAAACTGAAGTGAAAAGGCCTTTTTTGTGAGGATTTATGTGACTGTGATAAGGAATCTGGGATGTAGAGGCCAACGAATTCAAATTCCTCTTGTGTCCTTATTTCCATCTTACCTTTTTATTTGGGTTTTACTGAGTACTCTCATTCATAGAGAGTCTGTGTCTTGCAGCTTTTTCAGTTCCAATATACTTTTGTTTTAAAGGATGAAAACATTCTATAATCTAATGATTAAATCTCAGTCTCTTAGTGGGTCTGTGTTCCTGAGCTGTAACTTCTGTAAGTGGTTTCAGTGGTTTAGTTGAGAAAAGAATGAAAGGAGTGGTGGTAGAAGTATTTTTATTAGGTAGCAACCTGATTTAAAAAAAAAAAAAAAAAGGTGGTAGAAATGCCCTTACCCCAGGTAGTACAAGACTCTGGTAAATTCTTCTCCTGTGGAGAAGAATTTGTTATGGAATTGTATTCCATTTGTTATGGAAAATACTCTGAGGCCTTTTTTTTTTTTCCCCCTCCCTAACCAAAAGCCTGGGTTAGGAAGGGAACTTTACCAGACCTTCACCATGAGAACCTTGTTGGGTTCCTGGAGGTAAATACCCCAAGAAGCATGGGGGTCTCCATAAGAATGCCACCTCTAGGAGTTTTTCATTTTCATTCTGGTCCATGCTGGGTCTAGCAATTCATAAAGAAATCAAAATGATTTATTTTTCATATGCTTCAAAATTATCTGTTTCTAACACATAACAAATGCTTAAGCCTTATTAGAAAATGGAAAGAAGGAAGGGATTTTAACCAGAGCCCTTAATAAAAAGAATACAGATTGGTGAAGAAGAAATAAAACTACATTTATTTGCAGGTGACATGACCTGTATATAGAAAATCCCAAGGAATCTATCAAAAACAAAATAAAAAGAAATTATAAGAATCCATTCATAGTATTTCATTCATGGTATTTCTATATGCTATCAATGAACAATGTGAAAATGAATGAAATTAAAACAATTCCTTTTATAAAACACCAGAAATAACAAAATACTAATTAATAAATTAAAGAAGTACAAGACTTCTACACTGAAAATATCATTAAGAGGGCAGTACTTGCCAAATTAATCTACAGATTTGGTGCATTTCCTATCAGATTTCCAGCTGTGTTATTTGCAGAAATTGGCATTCTGACTACTAAAATTCACATGAAAATGCAAAAGACCCATTTTTGATAACAAAATATTATTTAAATAGAAGATTTAAGTTGGGAGATTAGGAATTCCTGATTCCAAAGTAGATTGTAAAGAAATGATAATCAAGACTATATGACATTGGCAGGATAGACATAGAGATCAATGGGGTACAAATTAGAGTACAGAAATAAACCCAAACATCTATGGTCAATTGATTTCTGGCAAGGGTACCAGATTTGATGGGGAAAGAATGTCTTTTCAGTTAGCAGTGTTGACACAACTAGATATTTACTACAAAAACATAAATTGGGACTATTCACATTATATGCAAAAATTAATTCAAATAGGATCAGAGACCCTAAATAGAAATGCTAAACTGTATAACTCTTTGAAGAATACATAGAAGTAATCTTCATGACCTTAGTTGGGTGTTAATTTGTTAGGTATAACAGCAAAAACAAAACATAAGAAATTAAAGAAAAAGTAGATAAACTTGATTGCAAAAAAATTAAAAACTTTCTACAAAAATGTATTAAAAAGTGAAAATGCAACAAAATTGGAACATAATTATAAATCATACATCTAATAAGAGACTGATATCCAGGATATATAAAGAACTCTTACAACTCAATTAAAATAGGAAGTGGGAGGGGCATCTGTGTGGCTCAGGTAGTTATGCATCTGACTCTTGGTTTCAGCTGAAGTCATGGTCTCATAGCTAGAGGGGTTGAGCCCCATGTTGGGCTCTGTGCTCAGTGGGGAGTCTGCTTGAGATTCTTTCCCTCTGTCCCTCCCCTCACTCTCTCTTTTAAGTAAATAAATCTTTCCAAAAAAATGGGAAATGGGGGCACCTGGGTGGCTCAGTTGGTTAAGGTCCAACTCTTGATTTCAGCTCAGGTCATGATTGCATGGTGGCAGGATACCCCCTGCTGGGCTCCATGTTCAACAGAGAATCTGCTTGAGATTCTCTCTTCTCTCCCTTCTGCTCTGCCCATACACCTGCTTGCACTCTCTTTCTCTCTCTCAAGTAAATGAATAATCTTTTTTAAAAATGGGAAATAGAGGGGCGCCTGGGTGGCTCAGTGGGTTAAGCTGCTGCCTTCGGCTCAGGTCATGATCTCAGTGTCCTGGGATCGAGTCCCGCATCGGGCTCTCTGCTCGGCAGGGAGCCTGCTTCCCTCTCTCTCTCTCTCTCTCTCTGCCTGCCTCTCCGTCTACTTGTGATCTCTCTCTGTCAAATAAATAAATAAAATCTTAAAAAAAAAAAAAAGGAAATAGAAATCAAAACCACTATGAAATAGCCCACTTGGAAGGCTATAATCAAAAAGAGAGATAATAGCAAGTTTTGGTGAGGATGTGTGAAAGGAATATTCATGTGTTGCTGGTTGCAATGTAAAATGGTGCAACTACTTGGGAAACAATTTGACAGTTCCTGAAAAAAGTTAAACATACAATTATAATATGGATATATCATAATTACACTCCTTGTTATATCTCTTTTTCCATATAGGAAAACATATATCCACACAAAACATTGTACATAGATAGGCACAAAAGCATTTTTAAAAAATATAACTTAGTTGTTTTTTAAAGATTTTATTTACTTGAGAGAGAGAGTGAGCAGGGTGGAGAGGTAGAGGGAGAGGGAGAAGAAGGCTCAGAGTGGGTATCAGAGTTACTTTTTTGAGGTGAAAAAGTTGTTCTAAAATTAAATAGTGATGATTATTGTCAGATTCTGTGAGTATGCTTAGAGTATTTAATTGCATATTTTCAATAGGTGAATTTGGTGATATGTGAATTATGTCTCAATAAAGGTGTTAAAAAAAAGAAAAAAGTAAGGATGGAGGGAAGAAAACAGAAATTAGGAAAGAAAAGCCATTTCTCTTTCTTTTCTTTTCTTTTCTCTTTTTTTTTTTAAATTTATTTATTTATTTGAGAGAGAGAGAGAGAACAAGCAGGGAAAAGGGGCAGAGGAAGAAGCAGGTTCCCCTCCTAGCAGGGAGCCCTGATGTGGAGCTCAATCTCAGGACCCTGGAATCACAACCTGAGCCAAAGGCAGCTGCTTAACTGAGTCACACAGGTGCCCCAGGAAGGCCATTTATTAAGCATACATTATGAACCAGATATTATGCTAGACTTTTCAGAAGCAGGAAGTTTTTAATTCTCATGACAACATGAAACGGGTTTTGCTTTTGGTTTATACAAAAGGAAATTGAGTCTTAGAGAAATAACTTTCTGAATGTTATCAGGTAGAGTATGATAAAATTGTGATTCACACCAAACTCCAGCTGACAACAAAATCCATGATCTTTTAAGGACCCAGATGCCTGAATTATTTTATCAAGGTAAACAGAGGATGAAAGAACTCATTTATATTTCTAAATTGTTAAAATGAACACTTTAAAAAATCTCTTCCATAGTCAAACAAATTCTATTCCTTGAAAAGTTTTAATCAGTAAGATAAAAATTTCAGGAAGTGAGAGGAACTATTGGATAAACCAAGTAAGGTAATCTTGCATATTTAAGTAACATTTTAATTTGCAGAGAATGTGCAATAACTATTTTGTCTGTTCTATCCTGAATTTTAAAAAAATGACTAAATGATTTTCTGGGAAAATTTGAATTCTAGATGATTCTATGAACTATAGTTACCAAGAAATATCCATTTCAAATTCAGAAGTGTGCTGATGGTAGACAGATAAGCCTTTGAAAATATTATTCTAATTTATTTTTATAACATTTTCAAAATACAGAATATTGGTCATTTAAATTTTTCTGCCTCAACACAATTCTTAATTTATCCTGTGAAAATTAAATAAAGTAAAATGTTCTTAAAAAGCTTTATAAGTCTTAAAACATATGAATGAAAAGTGATATTACCATTAATCTATCAGATGTTAAATAATTATATGCTGAATTGAATTTGTTTCTTTTTAAATTTTAATTAAAGTGTAGTAACATACAGTGTTATATTAGTTTCAGGTATATAATATAGTGATTCAACATCTGTTAGTTTCAGGTATATAATATAGTGCTTCAACATCTCCATATATTTTTCAGTGATCATAATGAGTTTACTCTTAATTGCCTTCACCTGGGTTTCACAACCCCGCCCCCCCAAATCCCCTCTGTAACCACTTGTTTGTTCTCTATAATTAAGAATCCTTTTTGGTTGGTCTCTTTTTTATTGCTGTTGTTCATTTGTTTTCTTAAATTCCACATATGACTGAAATCATAAGGCATTTGTCTTCTCTGATTTATTTCACTTAGCATTATACTCTACAGACCCATGTTGTTGCAAGGGGCAAGATTTCATTTTTTGTTACAGCTATATAATATTACAATATGTATTGTAATATTCTTTATCCATTCTTCTATTGATGGAGACTTGGACTGCTCCTGTAATTTGGCTATTGTAAATAATGTTGCAGTAAACACATGGGTGCATATATCTCTTCAAATTAGTGTTCTTGTGTGTTTTGGATAAATAGCCAGTAACACAATTTTGTAGAGTAGTTCTATTTTTGACTTTTTGAGGAAACTCATACTGTTTTCCAGAGTGTCTGCATCAGTTTGCATTCCCACCAACAGAGCACAAGGGTTCATTTACACCACATCCTTGCCAATACCTGTTGTGTCTAGTGCTTTTGATATAAGCTATTCTGACAGGTGTGAGGTGTAGCATTCATTGTTGTTTTGATTTGTAGTTACCTGATGATGAGTGATGTTGAGCATCTATTCATGTGTCTGTTAGTCATCTGTATGTCTTTGGAGGAATGTCTGTTTATGTTTTCTGCCCATTTTTAATTGGATTATTTGGGTTTGTGTGTGTGTGTGTGTGTTGAGTTGTGTAAGTTCTTGATATATCGGAACTAACCCTTTATCAGATATGTCGTTTGCAAATATCTTCTCCCATTCAGTATGTTTGTCTTTTAGTTTTGTCTCTAGTTTGATTTTTAGTCTAATTTTCACTTTAATTTTCAGCTTTTTATTTTGATGTAGTGCCAATAGTTTATTTCTTTGCTTTGGTTTCCTTTGCCTCAGGAGGCATATCTAGAAAGATGTTGCTATTATGGCTGATATCAGAGAAATTACTTCCTGTGCTCTCTTCTAGGAGTTTTATGGTTTCAGGTTTCACAGTTAGTTTCTTAATGCATTTTGAGTTCATTTTGGGGTATGGTGTAAGAAACTGGTCCAGTTTTCCCAACACCATCTGTTGAGGAGACTGTCTTTTTTCCCCACTGCATATTCTTTCCTGTTTTTATGAAGATTGATTAACTATGTAATTGTGGGTTTAGTTCTGGGCTTTCTATTCTGTTCTATTGATCTATGTGTCTGTTTTTGTGACAGTACTGTACTGTTTTGATTATTAAACATTTGTAATATAACTTGAGTCTGGAATCATGACACCTTCAGTTTTATTTTTCTTTTTCAAGGTTGCTTTGGCTATTCAGGATCTTTTGTGGCTCCATACAAATTCGAGGATTATTTGTTCTGGTTCTGTGAAAAATGCTCTTGGTATTTTTTTTTTAAGACTTTATTTATTTATTTATTTGACAGAGAGAGATCACAGTAGGCAGAGAGGCAGGCAGAGAGAGAGAGAGGAGGAAGCAGGCTCCCTGCTGAGCAGAGAGCCCGATGCGGGGCTTGATCCCAGAACCCTGAGATCATGACCTGAGCCGAAGGCAGCGGCTTAACCCACTGAGCCACCCAGGCGCTCCTGCTCTTGGTATTTTGATAAGGATTGCATTAAATATGCAGATTGCTTTGAGTGGTCTAGACATTAAATTTTTTTTTCTTCCACCCATGAGCAAGGAATATATTTCCACTTATTTGTGTTATCTTCAGTATCTTTTATCAATGTTTTAAACTTTCAGAGTACAGATCTTTCACCTCTTGGGTTAAGGTTATACCTAGGCATCTTATTATTTCTGGTATAATTGTAAAAGAGATTATATTCTTAATTTCTTTCTGCTACTTCATTACTGGTGGATAGATTTGCAAAAGATTTCTGTACACTTACTTTTTATCCTACAATTTTACTGAATTCTTTTATCAGTTCTAGTAGGTTTTTGGTGGAAACTTTTGGGTCTTTTATATATAGTATCATGCAGTTTGCAAATAGTGAAAGTTTTACTTCTTTCTTGCCAATTTGGATGCCTTTTATTCGTTTCTCTTGTCTGATTGCTGTGGCTAGGATTTCCAGTACTGTGTTGAATAAAAGTGGTAAGAGAGGACATCCTTGTCTTATTCCTGCCTTATGGGAAAAGCTCTCAGTTTTTCCCCATTGAGTATGATGTTAGTTGTAGGTTTTTCATATAAGACTTTTATTATGTTGAGGTATGTTCTCTCTAAACCTACTCTATTGCAGGTTTTTATCATTAATGGATATTGTACTTTCTCAAATGCTTTTTCTACATCAACTGAAATGATCTTACGGTTTTCATCCTTCCTTTTATTAATGTGTATTACCTTGAATGATTTGCAAATATTGAACCACACTTGTAACCCAGGAATAAATCCTAGTCCATCATGGTGAATGATTTTTTTAAAGTATTGTTGGATTCAGTTTGCTAATATTTTATTGAAGATTTTTACATCTATGTTCATCAGAGATATTGGCCTGTAGCATGCACATGCTCGCTCTCTCTCTCTCTCTCTCTTTTTTTTTTTTTTTTTTTTGGTAGTATCTTTTTCTGGCTTTGGGATCAGGTAATGCTGGCCTCAGAATGAATTTAGGAGTTTTCCTTCCTCTTCAATTTTTTGGGAAAAGTTTGAGAAAAATGGGTGTTAATTCTTCTTTAAATGTCTGGTAGAATTCACCTTTGAAGCCATCTGGTTCTGGACCTTTGTTGCATGTTTTTTGATTTCTGATTTAAATTCCTTGCTGGTCATCAGTCTCTTCAAATTTTCTACTTCTTCCTGGTTCAGTTTTGGTAGGCTATATGTTTCTAGGAATTTAGCCATTCTCCTAGGTTGTCCAATTTGTTGGCATATCATCTTTCATAATATTCTCTTGATCATTTGTATTTTTGTGGTGTTAGTTGTTACTTCCCCTCTTTCGTTTCTGATTTTGTTTATGAGTCCTGTCTTTTTTTAAAATCAATTTTGATGATCTTTTGAAAAAAAAAAAAAAAAACAGCTCCTGGTTTCTTTGATTTGTTCTAGTGTGTGTGTGTGTGTGTGTGTGTGTTTTCTCCCTGGTTTCTATATAATTTATTTCTGCTCTAATCTTTATTATTTCCTTCCTTCTGTTGGTTTTGTGTTTCATTTGTTCTTTTCTTTTAGCTCCTTTAGATGTAAGGTTAGGTTGTTTATTTGAGACTTTTCTTGCTTCTTCAGGTAGGCCTATATTGCTATAAACTTCCCTCTTAGAACCACATTTACTGCATCCCAAAGATTTTGGACCACTGTCTTTTCATTTTCATTTCTCTCCATGTCCTTTCTTTTTGATATCTTGATTGACCCATTCATTGTTTAGTATAGCATGTTATTTAACCTCCAGATTGGTGGTCTTTCCAGATTTTTTTGGTGGTTGATTTCTAGTTTCATAGTGTTATGGTCAGAAAAGATGCCTGGCCTGAATTTCTTGAGACTTGTTTTGTTTTAATATGTGATCTATTCTGGAGAATGTCCTGTGTGCACTTGGGAAGAATGTATATTCTATTGTTTTAGGATGAAATGTTCTGAATATATATATTAAGTCCATCTGGTCCAGTTTATCATTCAAAGCCACTGTTTCCTTGTTGATTTTCTGTTTGGATGATCTATCCATTGATATAATCAGAGTGTTAAAGACCGCTTCTACTATTGTATTACTATTGATTAGTTTCTTTATGTTTGTTATTAACTGTTTTATGTATATGGGTGCTTCCGTGTTGGGTGCATAAATATTTACATTTGTAATATTTTTGTGCAGATTATCCCCTTTATTATTATATAATGTCCTTCGTTGTCTTTTATTAGAACCTTTTTTTTAAATTTTTTTTAAAGATTTTATTTATTTATTTGACAGAGAGAGATCACAAGTAGACAGAGAGGCAGGCAGAGAGAGAGAGAGGGAAGCAGGCTCCCTGCTGAGCAGAGAGCCCGATGTGGGACTCGATCCCAGGACCCTGAGATCATGACCTGAGCCAAAGGCAGCGGCTTAACCCACTGAGCCACCCAGGTGCCCACAACCTTTTTTTTAAAAGTTAGTTTTGTCCAATATAAGTATTGCTAACCCAGCTTTCTTTTGACATCTATTTCCATGATGAATATTTCTCCATCTCCTCATTTCAATCTTGATGGACCTGTATGTCTGAAATGAGTCACCTGTAGACAGCATATAGATAGTTCTTTGGTTTCTTTTTTCTTTTTCTCTCTTTTTTTTCAATACATTCCATCACCATATGTCTTTTGATTAGAGAGTTTAGTCCATTTAAATCAAAATAATTATTAATAGATATGTATTTATTGCCATTTTGCTACTTGTTTTGTGGTTGTTTTTATAGTTTTTCTCTGATCCTTTCTTTTTTTCTCTCTCTTTCATGGTTTACTGGCTTTCTTTGGTGATATACTTGAACTCCTTTCTGTTTAGTTTTTGCATATCTGTTCTGGTGTTGGATTTGTTGTTACCACCAGGTCTGCATATAGTATCTCTGTATATAGCACTCTCTATTAAGTTGGTAATTGCTTAAGTTTGAATGCAATTTTTATTCCTCTTCTTTCCAAGTTTTAGATATATGGTGTCATAACTTACATCCTTTTATTTTGTTAGCTCTTTGACTGATTTTTGCCAATATACTTAATTTTATTGCTTTTGTGCTTCCTGATTTTCTTATTCCTGCTAACAGTCTTTCTTTTCCCCTTGGAGTCCTTGTTAACGTTTCCTGTAGGGCTGGTTTAGTGCTGATGAATTACTTTACTTTTGTTTGTCTGGGAAATTCTGTCTTCCCTTCTATTCCAAATGATCACTTTGCTGGATAGAGAATCTTGGCTACAGATTTTGTCCTTTCAGCACTTTGAGTATATCCCACTACTCTCTTCTGACAATCAAAATTTCTGCTAAAAAATCTGCTAGTCCCTTGTATATAACTGTCTTTCTTTTCTCTTGCTGCTTTCAAAATTCTGTCTTTATTGCCACTTTTAGCCATTTTGATTACTGCCTGTCTTGGCTTGGACTTTCTTGGCTTGACCCTATTGGGGGCTCTCTGTGCCTCCTGGATCTTGATATCTGTTTCCATCCCCAAATTTGGGAAATTTTCAGCTAGTATATCTTCAAATAAATTTTCTGCCCCCCTTTTTTCTCTTCTTGTTCTAGGATCCCTATGGTGTGAATGCTATTACACTTGATGGTGTCACTAAGTTGCCTAAGTGTATTCTCATTTTGCATATTTTTTTCTCTTACATGTTCAGCTTAACTACTTTCCATTACTCTCTCCTCCAGGTCACTGATTTGTTTTTCTGCTTCCTCTAGCCTGATATGTATTCTGTATAGTGTGTATGTGTGTGTGTGTGTGTGTATGTGTGTGTGTGTATATATATATATATATATTTTTTTTTTTAATCACAGAGAGAGAGAGAGTGAGCACAAGTAGGGGGAGCAGTAGGCAAAGGGAGAAGCAGGCTCCCCACTGAGTAAGGAGCCTGACATTGGACTGAATCCCAGAACCCTAGGATAATGACCCAAGCTGAAGGCAGCTACCCAACCAGCTGAGCCACCCAGGCTTCCCCATCTAGTGTATTTTTAATTTTTTTAAATTTTTTTTCCATCTGTAATTGATTCCTTCTTATATCTTTGTTAAGGATCTCACTGATGTCCTCCACTCTTTTCTCTAGTGCACTGAGTATCTTTATGATCATCACTTTAAATTCTCTATCAGGGATATTGCATATATCTGTTTCACTTTGGTCTCTTGATGTGGTTTCATTCTGTTTTTCATTTGGTATGTATTCATCTGTCTCCTCATTTTGTCTAAATCTCTGTGTCTGTTTCTTCTAGAGAAGTCATCTACAACTCCTGTTCTTGGAAGTGATGACCTTGTGAAGAAGAGATCCCGTGGGCCCTGCAGTGCTGTGTCCCCTATTCATCAGAACCTAGAGGTTCAGAGGTGTCTCCAGTATATGTTGCCTGTGACCTACTGTTGGGTCTTGGCTGTTTTTTTCCTCAGTAGGGTCAACCACAGTGGCTCTCTTTACTGGGCAGTGGTTCCTATGGTATTGCTGGATGAGTCTCGGGCTATCTTTGGCTTGAGTTTAGTCAGACCTGGCATTTCCAGAGATGCAGCATCACTAAACTGCTGGGCATTTTTCCTGTATTGTCCCCTGAGAACTTTTCACTGGAAGACAGAGCCTGCAATCAGACTGTCTGCTCCCAGCCTACTGCTGGGTTCACAGCCTGTGGCGTGTGTGGTTATCTTCCCCTCACCCCAGGGCAGGAATAACTTTGGAGTGGTGGCCTCTTTTGGGGCTGCTTGCACACTGCCAGTCTTGCGGCCCTGGTTTGAATGGGCTCTGGCCAAAAGTCTATTGGAATAGATGTGCTTCAGCCAGACTGGTTTGGCCAGGGTGGGGCACACAGTTTTAACCAGGTACTTGAAGGTCTTCTGTAAGAGGGGGCTGCCACCACCACCATAGCCACCATTAGGACCAAAGACCCACAAAGTTCATGTCAGGAAGGTGTTGAAAATGTGTGGTTTTCTGGCAGAGGAGACCCACAGTGCAGGGACTTAGGCAAGCATGACTGAAAAGGGCAGATCTGCCACAGGCAGTGTTGGCACCCCACTGGTTCCTGTGGGTGGCCCTGTCTTTATGCTGGGATACAGGGGGGTAGAAATGGCACCCAGTGTATCCTTTGTTCCTGGAGAAGTACCTCAGTGAACCCTGTTCCTTGAGGACAGGCTCTGAGATTAGTAAATAACTCTCATTCCCATATGCTCCTCGCATTTTTCAAATTGCTCCTTCTAGCTACATCTCTGTTGTGCTACATCTTTAAGGTTGGGGATTGAGCTTCCTTTTGCCCTCAGGGATCTCCCCTAGCTGAGCTAATTGACTGTTAAAATTCCAGGCTTTAAGTAAGACCTCACAAAATTCGGACCCTCCCTGTTTTGCCTGAAGCCTGCTTCTCCCTCTCCTTCTTGTGTTCCCTCTCTTGCTGTGTCTCTCTCTGAGACAGATAAATAAAATATTTAAAAAAAAAAAATGGACCCTCTATTTTTCAAAGCCAAATGTTATGGGAATTCATCTTTTCTCCTTCATCTCCTCCCATGGATGGCCCACAGTCCTTTTAGAGCCCGACCACATTTTCTCCATGCCTACCGTCTTCAATGTGGCTCTTCTCTACCTTTAATTATAGATCATGTTCTGCCCATCTGTAGATCATTTTCTGGGTTATTTACACTGATATGAGTGTTGTCTAGCTGTGTCTGTGGGACGAGGTGAGCTTAGTTAGGGTCTGTCTATTCACACTTTCCCTAACCCCAATCTGAACTGAATTTCTTAAGGTAAGATAAATGTTGAGTATTTCTTTAACTGATTCTGTCTTCAAAATTGTTTTTCTTATTAATTCATTTTTATGTTAATATATCTTCTACAACCTATTAAAGATAAAAATAAAAAGGAAATAAATTGCTTAATCAGTGTATTTAATGACTGTAATATTTTCTCCTTTCTTAAAATATAGAAGTCTTTGAAATACAGACACTCAGGTTTGACTACATTAACAAGGAGTTAATTTAAAGGAGCATCTGGTTATTTCTAATTGCTTTGGATGGGAAAAAAAGGATCCTGATGCTTACATAATTCATCCCTTTATCTCTCACTAGTTCAGAATAAAAATATCTTTGCAATAGGTATAGTAAGCAAAAATTCAGTGCTGTTTGGGCTCATGCATGCCTAACAGAAATGTATGCATAAGTATTTTTACAAGTTTCTAAAATTGAGGGTGTGCTAAAACCTATTTATATTTATATTTAAATTACATATTTGAAAAACATTTATTGCAGCTACTTTGACCACTATAGGAAAGGTACTTGTGGTAGAAAGAATTCTAAGCTGGGCTACCTTCTAGTGTATATATATTCTCCTGCCCTTGGTGTGTATGTGAACTGGGAATATGACAAATGTCCCTGCTATGATAGGTTACATTATATGGCAGGTGCAGAGGAATTTTGTAGATATAAAGCTAATCAGCTGACTTTAATTTAATGAAAGGGGAGATGATCCCCAGTGGGCCCCACCTAATCAGCTGAATCCTGTATAAAAACCCAGAAGCAGCTGAGAAGCTTTCCTACTGGCCTTGAAGAACCAAGATGTCAGTAGTTATTATCAGCAAGGGAATGAATTCTGCTTATAAGGTTGTGAGCTGGGAAGTTGATCCTGAGCCTCCCATGAGACCACAGCCCCAGGCAGCATCTTCTGAATCCTGTTCAGCCATGTTCTGACTCCTGACCCTGAACACATGAGATAATACATGTATGCTATTTCAGGCTTTTGGAATTTTTTTGTGTAGCAATGGAAAAGTAATTCAGTACATAGAGTCTATCACAAGGTCTTGAATTTGATAGTGGTTTATACATGGTAGGCACTGATTAATAATGCTATCATAAATTTTAGTTTAACAAAGTAGAATGAATTTCAAAAACAAACAAACAAACAAACCCTCCTTATGTTAAGGATTGTATTCTATCCTGACATTAGCAAGAAGTTCATCAGTAGAAACTTTTTTTTTTTTTTAAAAGATTTATTTGACAGAGATCACAAGTAGGCAGAGAGGCAGGCAGAGAGAGAGGGGGAAGCAGGCTCCCTGCTGAGCAGAGAGCCCGATGCGGGGCTCGATCCCAGGACTCTGGGATCATGACCTGAGCTGAAGGCAGAGGCTTAACCCGCTGAGCCACCCAGGTGCCCCAGTAGAAACTTTTTAAGTGTGGCCACCACAGGTAAACCTCAAGCATACTTGTTCCCAGCTAAAATTGATTTAATGTATATCCTTGGATGATATAAAAGATGCTCTTCTCAGACAGGCTGAGTAAGACAGAGGATTATTGTAATACATTGAAAAATAAAAGAGATTTACAGCATTACCAACTGATATTTAGCTTCTAGTGCTAGGAATATTTTACAAGTTGAATGGGTTGGTGAGGCAGAGGCGAAAAGTGGCTTACAGAATAAAAAGGGTTTCTTTTTCAAGACACACAACTAGAGAGGGTCATCTAGCAGGAGGTTGTGTAAAAGGATGTGTTCTTCCATAAGCATTATTTAGCTTTGCAATAACACATGAGGAAATCAGAAATTTTTCTAACAGAGGACTAAAAGAAACAAAACAAGCTTTATTTTAATGTTCTTTTTCTTTTTCCTTTCTTTCTTTTTAGAAATAGTCAGTGAGCAAGAATTTCTTTTGATTATTAAAGGAAAACTTGCCGTGGTGTTGTGGTATCATTTAATAAAGTTCAAAATATAGGATAATGAAAGGAATATGCTCAACAACATGTAGCATTTTGCATGGGGAAAAAAAAATTCTGACCACAGAAACATAGAAACATTCAGAAGGCCAATTACAGCAGAAATAAGGTACAGAATATATTATCTGAGAGCCCCTTAGAAGCATCCATCCTCAGTGGTTTAAAAAAAAAAAAAAAAAAAGCAAGATACAGACAAAACAGTCATCACTTTTGTGTAATTAGAAAACAGAGGAGTCATGTTATTGCGAATGCCCATTAACTATTACAAATTGTATTGGAACATTCGAGTGCAACGAATAACCAGTCAGTCTATTATACTCATCATTGCCAGAGTGAGTGCTTCATATGAAGTTTATGAAATGAACTGAATTTTATTTACCAAAATCTCTTTGTGATTTTGTCTGAATCCTGAGGAAGAGCTTAACTTTATTTATGCCCTTGCATGTAATTACTTAACGTTTTACTTTCTCTATCCCTCTCCCTAATTAATACATATTCTAACATCCCAAGTTTATACTTCCGGCATCCTTCAAGCATTAGATTTAATTCATTCAGTCCATCAAGACTGCTTTTTAGATGAAAAGATAAGGCAAATATAAACAGGAAGGTCAGTGAAATTCATTTGTTAGATATCTTTAGTAGGGGTTAAAAATGTCAATGCCTGTGTTTTAAAACATTTTTCATTAGGGATTTCAAGTCAGCCTTAAGACTAGAAGAAGTTTTTAGGAAGTTATACATTTTCAGAGAAGCTAATATGTTTCTTTATTCTTATGTCTTGTCTTAATTTTAGTTCCATAAAGTTTCTGTATGATCCCTTCAGGATAAAGGCAGTACCTGCTGACCTACCCTTTGGTAACTACTTCTCCTTAAAACTCACCCACTTACTCTTCGATTATTTTACATTGATCTCTCTGAATTTTTCCTCTCAAATATACCCAACTTTTGGAGCTGTTTGTTTTATGTATCTTGGTTTTTAAGGGTCAGCTCCCAGCTGATAGAACCCTGGACACTTGATCTGCAGTTTTTAGAGAATGCTCCTTCTTCCTGCTAAGACATTAGTTCCCTTTGGTATTATTTGTAAGTCATTTCTCTGTCATCTTATTCATATTACTTGTTATGCTTCTTTGGTGTCTGATATCCTGTTCCATTGTAGTAACACTAATACCCCAGCTTTTCTAATAGTTTAAGATCAGTAAGAAGCCAGAGATTCTACTTGTTTATTTCATTTTAATTCAAAGGAATTAATTGTTATCTCAGAGAAATTCCTCTCTCCCTCTTGTTTTATCAGTCTACATTTTTTTTTCAATTTGTTTTCAATCTTCTGGCACTCCTGTGCTTGAGATAATTTTGAAACACATATGTTTTTAAGGCATTTTTAAAAATAAAGCATAGAAACCAAATGTTCTGCCAAAGCCCTTAAAATTGTCTTCTTTAATTTTAGGTGTGCTCCTTTTATTTATTTTGTTTGTTTTGTTTTTCCTACATCTACTTAAGATTATGGCTTATTCTCCTTAAAACAATGGCCTTCATTTCTCTGTTTTTAATAAAATATAGCATACCTTTGGTTAAAGGCACATTTTATGTCTCTATAATCTAAGACAATAGTGAGAACGCATGTTATTAATGAAGCTAGGCCCTGATACTGCTTAATGCAAGGGGTGACACTGGGAGTTTGAATGTGGTACAGCCCATCCAGCCTGTTTTACAGTGGAACACACCCATTTCTGTAGTTTCAAGTTCTGCTTTATAATCGAAGTAAAAAACATACAAAAGGTGACAACAGCAATAAAAAGTCATCTCTAACCTAATACACATGGTTTTCCTCTATGTTCTACCTTAGTTGGCAGAACAAACTAATTAGTGTGGCAGCCTACATGTCTTTCTTATGGCCTAGAATGGTCCCCACTTCATGCATACAGTGTAGCCTGCCTCTTGTTTGCTACAACCCACTTCTGTAGTGGTTCCTGTGTAAACTGCACAGGGCTGGGACACTGGGTTGGCTCAGTCAATTTAGCATCTGTCTTCATGTCAGGTCATGATCCATGGCTCCTAGGATTGAGTCCAGCATCAGGCTCCCTGCTCATCGGGGAGCCTGCTTCTCCCCTCCCCCGCCCTCTCTCTCTGTCATATAAAAATAAATAAATAAATAAATAAGTAAACAAACAAATAATAAATAAATAAAATGGATAATTAATAAATAATAAATTAAATAATAAATAAATAAATAAATAAATAAATGTACAGGGTTCCACATTCAGAAGGTTCCTGTGCTTAGTATAATTCTCTGCTGTCACTATCTTAAAGTTTTTCATAATTTTTGACAGAAAGTCTCCATTTTCATTTTGTACTGGGCACAACCAGTCCTGTGGTTGGTCTGGACCATCATGGCTACCTTTTGCTACAGTCAGCTGCCAAGGTCACAATTCCATGTGACTGAGTTTTAGAGTCAGTCATCCAGGTCACATCAGTTAAAAACCAATGCATGATTATAAAAAGAAACAAACAAACAGCAAAAGAAAAGTTATTATAATCTGATAATCTGACACGGTCCTGCACTCACAATACTCGTGTTTGCCGTAGCTCCACCAAAGCTTACAGCCCCCACTTCTGGCTGCTTTAGGTATTATCTGTTCCTGCTTGTGCCTTCCCACCTTAACTTTACCCCCTGTTGATTCTCCATGTTCCAAGCCCAATATACGAGGTGCTCTGGAGATTAGAAAGGCCCAATAAATGGGACCCTCTTATTCTATCTAGAGTCAAAACTACTTGAAAGAGACAAGAATCACAGTTTTGGAGATCAGAATAGCAACTTTATTACTGATAAAGGGAAATGGGATAGCTTGGCTATCCCATTGGAATATGGGATAGCTTGGCTGCATTTGGTCCATGTTAACACTCTTTCAACTGAAATTCTCCTCCTCGAGCCATGGGTTTCCTCCATTGATCTTGCCCCACTAAGTCTAGTATTGCCTTCATCTTAAAAGAAGGTAGGAGTGATTGCCTCCTGCCAGCAGCTGCCTCCTTCCACGATAGAAAAAATAGAAGAGCAGAGCCACACTTCTGAATATAACCATCAATTTGTTTCCCTGGCTTCTATACTGAGGGGATGCCTGTTCTGTCTCTTCCCTGAAGGTCACTGCTCCTCTCAAGGCTCTCCTCCTTTTGATATACCCTCCTTCTTGCTTCTAGGAGCCACCATTTTGGTGTTCCTTGCTCCGGACTCCTGTTATTTCTTGTAGTTCCCTTACACCCAGTAACGCTGTTATAAGTGGTCCCTTTTTGAACACTCCTAGGATAATTCTAATTTTAATGTGCCCCATCTATTTATATGTTCACCCAGATGGACACCACCTACAGCAGAAAGCATGTAAATCACTTTGTATGTATTAAAAGCAGAGTATTTTCTGGTTTAAGGAAATGCAGTAAATTTAGTGGCAGGTTGGTAGGGGGAAATGTTTAGCCATTTTGTTTACATCAATGGCATTTTAAATAAAGGTAGCTTTTACCATGCTCATGCAACCTTTCTGGTCCCTTAGTTATTGAAGCTTTCTTCATGGATAAGCATTTAAAGAACTCCAAGAGGGGATGTTGTCTCATCCATCTTTGTTATCTGCTATGGAAAGACCTTTTCCTGAGAACATTATGATTATGTATGGGATATTGTCTGATCAATATGTTTCTATTTAAGGATGCCAGATACTTAAAGTGATGATCTTCCAGATTGTATAAATTAGAATCCATTTAGAGCCCCTGTTCCATTTTAATAAAAAATATCATTTACAAAACAACTTAATTCAAAGTGCTAGTTTAAAAAAAAAAAAAAAGAAAGATGCTGAATTAGTTAACTGGTATGTGGTAGTCACACTACTTTCCTAAAAAGTAAAATCAAATTGATTTGTAAACTCTGTTATTCACCTAGTACTCACAGCCTATTGCCATTTGAAACTTTGTAGCTTCACACAGATAAATACAAAACCACACAGCAGGAAAACACTGAAAAAAATAGAATCTTAAAAATGAAATAGCTACATGCAGCATGGATTTCTTTGATAGCTACTGGTGGTTTTCTTTTCTTTTTTTTTTTTCTTTTTGTTTTGTTTTGTTTTGTTCTATTTTGTTTTTAATCAAATAAATTCTCTTGATGGATATTTGTAGAAAAAGCCATGCATTGTGAAATACAAGTGAAATAATGCACCCTTTAGACATAGGTCTTCCCATTACATGCACATGGAAAGTTTGTTTGTCTTCTTGCTGCATTTAATTTGTTCTGTCCTCCTTAGGAAACTTCTGATAATTACAATTGCAGGCATTTGTGTTACTGCCCTAAATCTTACCATCTCTACATTACTAAAAATAAATTGGATTAAGTTGTGAGCAAACAGTATTTTTTGAACTTCTCTTCAGAGCGGAGTATTGCTCAAGAGTACTAAGAAAATGAAAGAGGGATAGTGATATGTTTTTTTCTCTGTCTAGGAAGCTAGTTCCAACTTGGAGCTCTTGGTAATAAAGCACTAGGCAAAACCCTCCTGGGGAAAGACACCTATGAGCTTAGGTTTAAAGAAACAATCTTTGGCCTCTGTTTTTTCCTTGTTGAACAACAGAATATCAAAGGACATAAAGGCTTTTTACGAAACTTGGTTTAAAACTAGTGGTGATAGATTGTTCTCTACTCTCCCAGAATTCAGTGAATAAATATAAGTGTCTAATTATAAAAATAAGTAGGACAAACAAAAGATAGGAAAATGTTATATACATATGAGTCAACTGTTTGAAATGGATTATTAATGAAGTAAATTTCAAACCATCTGGTTTTCCAATCTTGATTAAATTAGAGTGTAATCAGTATGAATGGATCAGCTGTGGGACATACAAAACAGCTACATATAAATGAGTCATGTATAATAATTGTCTACATATTTAAAATGAGAACTTTATGTACTGAACTACTTGAAAATCCACAGATAATAGATTTCTACTCCCTCAGTTCTTCAATGCAAAGTGCCATTAGGAATATTCCATGATTTCACATTTATGGGAATCTACTTCTGTTATTTATTAATTAATTTATTTTTTTAACGATCAAGCACTTGCTCATCCATTTTAAATTTCTACTCTTCTTCACTCGGTGAGAGACAAAGACAAAAGAATGAACTGGAGATCTTGCTCTCATAAAGCTTGTACACCCTCGGGGGAAGAAAATAGGTACCTGCAGAATATCAGTGAACACTACAAAACAATTCCCAAACAGGTGCCAGGAATTTGGTATGATTCATGCCTACATAATTTTCAGAGTTCAACGCTCATTCATGCACACAATTTGATAAAGTGTGTGTGCAAATTTGCTGTTTCCTGTGAATAGTTTGAAGCTATATAGAGATGGCTCTAGGTGAACATTTACATTTTATTTGTTTGTTTTTTAAACTTTAATGTCAGCACCTAGAAAGTGTATGGCATATGATCGTGTTCAATCAATGTTTTTAAATGAAAAAATGAAGGAAGGTGAATCCCTCTGAACTGAAGACGTTCTCCCATCCATCAAAACCCCTCTGAGCTCTGCAGGCATCTGCACTGGCACGTCCTAGTTGCTATGGTTGCTTATTGCTTAAGCTGCAGTATTGTTAATACTTTGAGCATTGGTAGTGTTTGCTTTACAGTCATTATTCATCTCCCTTTCAGAGGCCTCCAGCCCCTCATTGAAAGAGTGGGCCCTGGGACAGCTGCCCAGGAGCCAGGCATCTAGAGGATGCTGTGTCCAACACTGTGTATGCTTCATACTATGCTCCAAGAAATGTGTTTCTGCTTTCTCTGTCCTGAAGCACCTCCCCACCTCCTCAGCCTCTTGTCTAGCCTCTTTTCATTCCTGGAGCAGCATCTAGGCTCACTTTGGCTGGTGGAGCCCTGTTCATGTCTGGGAATGCTGCCTTTGGAATTTTCTCCTGTCCCTTCCTTCATGCCATGTATTGCTCACTCTTTCTTTTCTTTCTTTCTTTCTTCCTTTCTTTCCTATGTATATCAACTCATTTAATTATTTTATTTATTTTTTTATTATAATTAACATATAATGTATTATTTGTTTCAGGGGATAGGTCTGTGATTCATCAGTCTTATATAATATCCCAGTGCTCATTACAACACACACCCTTCCCAATTTCTGATTCTTTCTTTTTATTTACTTAACCTTAATAATTGACTGTTATTAATTGGTTTTACATGAGCCATTTTTAGTCTGGGCTGCCTCCTCTATATCTATCTTTGGATTCCAAAACATGCCTCAACCACATCTTTACCTGGGCCTAAATTACCTGTATTCATACCAAACAGACAAGTGTGAGGGGGAAAGAAACAGACAAAAGCCCTTGAACTTAATTTAGATGTAGTAACCTAGGTGTTTTTCATGGAGCAGAATATTTCTGAAGAAATAACAGGTCATTAGAATTCAGATTTAAAGAGTCCTCTGTAAGTAGCACAAGAGGTGAGCAGAGTTTCTTAGGATGATATTGGGACCAGGAAATGTGACCTTCTAATTTTTTTTTTCTCACTTTCCTTGACTATCCTCTACTCAATAGCAAAGTGATTTCCTGTAAATGCTCATAACATAAAACTAGATGTATAAATATGTTCCTGCTAATGACCTACAATAAAAATGTTTTATATTATTATTAAATATATCTTTTTTTCTTCAGTTTACTATGTCCTATATTTTTTAAAAAATTATTTTACTTTTTTTTTCAATGTTTCAAAATTCATTGTTTATGCACCACACCCAGTGCTCCTGGCAATACATGTTCTCCATACTACCCACCACCAGGCTCACCCAACCCCCAACCACCTCCCCTCCAAAACCCTCAGTTTGTGTCTGAGAGTCCACAGTCTCTCATGGTTTGTCTCCCCCTCTGATTTTCCCCAACTCACTTCTCCTCCCCATCTCCCAATGTCCTCTGTGCTATTCCTTGTGCTCCACAAGTAAGTGAAACCATATGATAATTGATTTTCTCTGCTTGACTTATTTCACTCAGCATAATCTCCTCCAGTCCCTTCCATGTTGATACAAAAGTTGGCTATTCATCCTTTCTGATGGAGGCATGATACTCCATTGTATATATAGACCATATCTTCTTTATCCATTCATCCGGTGAAGGGCATCTTGGTTCTTTCCACAGTTTGGCGACTGTGGCCATTGCTGCTATGAACATTGGTGTACAGATGGCCCTTCTTTTCACTATATCTGTATCTTTGGGGTAAATACTCAGTAGTGCAATTGCAGGGTCATTAGGGTAGCTCTATTTTTAATTTTTGAGGAGTCTCCGCACTGTTTTCCAAAGTGGCTGCACCATCTTGCATTCCCACCAACAGCATAAGAGGGTTCCCCTTTCTCCACATCCTCTCTAACACTTGTTTACTTTCTTGTTAAATTTAGCCATTCTAACTGGTGTAAGGTGGTACCTCAGTGTGGTTTTGATTTGAATCTCCTGATGGTTAATGATAATGAACATTTTTTCATGTGTCTGCTAGCCATTTGTATGTCTTCTTTGGAGAAGTGTCTGTTCATGTCTTCTGCCCATTTTTTGATGTGATTATCTGTTTTGTGTGTGTTGAGTTTGAGGAGTTCTTTATAGATCTTGGATATCAGCCCTTTGTCTGTAGTGTCATTTGTGAATATCTTCTCCCATTCCCTGGGTTGCCTCTTTCTTTTGTTGACTGTTTCCTTTGCTGCTGTGCAGAAGCTTTTGATCTTGATGAAGTCCCAAAAGTTCATTTTTGCTTTTGTTTCCTCTGCCTTTGGAGACATGTCTTGAAAGAAGTTGCTGTGGCTAATGTCAAAGAGGTTACTGCCTATGTTCTCCTCTAGGATTTTGATAGATTCCTGCCTCATGTTGAGTTCTTTTATCCATTTCGAGTTTATCTTTGTGTATGGTGGAAGAGAATGGTCGAGTTTCATTCTATACATAGCCGTCCAATTTTCCCAGCACCATTTATTGAAGAGATTGTCTTTTTTCCAATGTATATTTTTTCCTGCTTTGTCAAAGATTATTTGACCATAGAGTTGAGGGTCCATATCTGAGCTCCCTACTCTGTTCCACTGGTCTATATGTCTGTTTTTGTGCCAGGACCATGCTGTCTTGGTGATCACAGCTTTGTAGTAAACTTGAAATCAGGCAACGTGATGCACCCAGCTTTGTTTTGCTTTGTTTTGTTTTGTTTTGTTTTCGAGGATTTTGTATGTCACCTACTTCATTAACATCTCTTTCTGCAGATATGAAATGGTTGTAGATGGAAAAGCACTAGTAACAAAACCTGCATTTTGAGTGTCAGTGGCATATAAGGAAATCCCAGAGAGAGCAGTGCAATGGTCCTTAGAGAAATGCTGTATCTGCTAAGCTGTTGGTGGCATGAAAGAGAATATTATGCAAGGAAACATGAACAATGATGATGGTGCCAAACACTGAATCAGAAGAGGCAGAGCTGAAATGAAAACACATTTTAGGTACTGCTTCCCCAATGATATGTTTATATTTCCTTTTTATGAGTAATCGATAAGGATATTTGATTTAAAAAGCCTAAATCTAAACAAGTCTAAAAGAGTCTAAAAGACGGCTCCTGTGCTGTCACCCCCATTCATGCTCTCTCACGCATGCTCTTTCTATTTCAAATAAATAAATCTTTTTTTAAAAAGTTCATAAAAATAAAGTGAAACTTAAAACTAAAAGAGGATTTGTAATTATTTAATTGGAATCTTTTTAAATGTGGTATGAAATAATGGTGCCTGTTAACATTGATAAAACTTAGATTAAATGGAGTAAGATAATTATGTGAATTAGCCTGCTTTTGGGCTGCTTATCTTAATCTGAACTCCCAGGAAAAAAACTCTGAAGTGGAGATTTGTACTTAGGAAGTTTATTAAGGCATCCCCCAGGATCCAATGAGGGAGAATGAAAAATGTCAGATTGTGCAGGAAAGTTAAACTGAGATGGAGGTAAAACAAAGACACCAAACACTCAGGTGGACTATCTCTACAGCATATCTGGCCTCTCTTCAGAATGTGTTTTGCCCTGAATACAGAGGCCTCAGAATTATACAGGCACACCAGCTCTATGGAAGTAAGCTGCCCTGGGGCAAATAGCTGGATCATGTGTGATGTGGCTTCTTAGGCTGAGAATAATTTTCAGAGAAGGGCTCACCTAAGATCTGTTCAGTGCCTCTAATCCTAGCAACCTGTGGGAGTTCCTCAATCGTATAGAGAACTGCTGGGGGATGTACTTTATATCCACTGCAGTGTACCTCTTACCTGACTTAGGTTCAATTTCTTCATGAGAAAGTTCTGGAAAATGCTCCTCTAAGTTTCTGGTCACTTTCCTGTGGAAGCTAAAAATAAGAAAACTCTTAGGGGAAACTACATTCTGCTGTTGCAGCTTGCTTTAAGGTCACCATTGATCCTAATGGCCACCTTACTCTGTTGTGTTTTATGGCTGACATGAGCTCATAGCTCGGCTGAGTGAGGTGACCTACCTGCTGGAAGATTCAGGCCCCTATCACTGAGAAGTCTGTATTTCTGGTGACCATAACATTCCCAGCCATGAATGATGCATTTGCCCCTTTAACATTTAAAATTAAGCAAGGTAGATCGAGAACAACCTAAACAGATCACAAGGTCTCAAACATATGCTTTTTTGCCTCCTTTATATATCCGCAGATCTCCCTTTTCTTTATGATCAGGGACAATTATGCCTAGAAGGTGGTTTTCTTCTTATCACTTGCACTCATGGTAGAAGGATCCAGAAATGACTGGATTCCACTCCATTAGAACTTGAGCTCAGTGTCCTTGTGAAAGGATTTTCTCTCCCACGACAGATCTCTAAATCTGAAGATTTAGACCACTAGATCTGAATAGCCCAGAGTTGTACAGACAAGATGCAACTTTCTACAGCTGGACCACTGGGAGTGATAGTGAGCAGCATCACCACTGCTTCTACTACTTGGTTCCTGGAACCAGGTATCTACTCCCTGGGAATATCTTATAATTATTATTGATTGGTTTAGGATATATATACCTACATGCATATGATGATATAATACATATATGTGTTTATGTATACTGTAATAACATAATGTTCCTATTTTATAGTTATATAATTTATAAATACAAATATTTATTACAAATACACATTTCTCCCTCCCCTTGTAGGATGGCTTCTCAACTTTGCCAAGTATCCTCTAACCTGGAGCCTGAGTTGTACCTTAATGATGTCATCCCACATCCTAACACACTATAAGTTCTGCAGCTTCTGAAAGGTAAGTTATACAGCAGGATCATTGGACCCCATGTCATACCTCCTTGTCTTTCAAGTGGTTCCTTAGTGCAATCAGATGTGATGGAAGGTCCTATGTTTGTATATCTAACACTGCCCTCTAACATGTTGGCTAAGGCATAGAGATAAATACCATTTCTTGGTGGGAAGGGGTCTAACTCCAGCTACTTGCCACCAAGTGGCTTATTGATCTTGAGGAACTGTTATTATATGAAGTTATCAAATTTGGTCTTTGTTAGTGGCAGGATATACAGTATGTACTTGCTATAGAGTTATAGGTCTGTCCTCCTGAGGATCTAGCCTCTTTTTTCTTCAGTGGGTTCCAGGTCTAAAAACTGCCTTAAATCCAGAAATTGGGCTAGGGAGTCTGACTTTTTATTGGTATTGTTGTGTGAGTTTTCTGATCATCCAATCTTTATCTATTGTGATTTTATGAATTGAATAATATGCTTATTTTGTGCCTATCTCACTTGCCCTTATATTGTCATTACTATTTTCATAGCTAGCAATCTGTGGATCAAGCTTTCCTAGCTGCCAGGCCAAACTTCCCACCCATTTGATATTCATTCCCACCTTTTGTTCAGACACTTGACTTCTATTATGTCAAAGTCCAATCACCCCCATTGTTTTCAGCAAATGCAGTTCTGTTACAGCTTCACCTACCATTAGTCTGACCTACAAGAGTAAAACCACCCTTGATCTTCACAAAGTTACCCCCAATGCAACTCCCACTAGCATATGTTTTAACACTTTGTGAAATGGGATGTCATCTAGGCTCTTCTGGGAGCATAATCAGTTGATGGGTTTTCTGGTCTCACAAAGTATACCTACTCTAGCATCCTTACTTCTATAATCCTTTGACCTCTTTTCTATTGTCTACCAGGGTAGCCAGTGATATATCTGCTGCATTATGGTATATTGCTTTCTTCAAGATTCCAACAGGCATTTTGTCAGTGTTTGCTTCTCAAGGTATTAAATCTTGGATACTGAATACATTTTCCTAGGGTAAATCCTTATACTGGAAGAATACTCTCAAATCAATATGGTTTCTCTTTTCTACCCCTATTTTCTACTTGCATAACAATAGCTCCATTGGGGTCTAGTATTATATAGACTTTCAGAGCTTCTTCCAGTTTGTGTGGTCTAGGTCCTACAGCTCCTTTGGAATATAGACCCTTTCTTCCCTTAGAAGGTCCAGCACTCCCCTAACTGAATTATGTTGTTATGTACCCAAAGTTAACAGTCTAGTGATCAGAAGAGGGAGTGGGATTAGAACCTATGGACTTTGCATCACCTCTAATCAAAGCAGGAATTCTGGCCTCTAAGAAAAAAAGTGACCTATTTTGCATACCTAGTAGTTTTAGGGAAATGCAAAGTTTCCTAGTTTCCAAGAACACTAAGATGTTCACATCGTAAGACTCAGTGTCCTACTTCTTTTCAACTAGAACTATGACTTTGGTGGAACAGACTGGCTGAGTTGAGGATCCATCTTTTTCTGAAGCTATGCTATTCCTATGATCTTCCTTTAAATGTGGGAGATAAGTATTCCTTTGTACGCTGCCAAGGAGTCACTTTGACTTTTAGCCAGTATTGCTAAAACAGCTATAATGGATGATTAATCACCCTTACCCTTTCATTTTCTTTCTCCAAAGCATCAATGGCACTCACCATAGTTATTTGATTCCATTGTCCTTATAATTTGAATGTCCTAAACCTGTTGAAGGCCTGAGATGTTGCAACCACCAGTATGCTGCATTGGACTCATGTCCTATATCAATTTTCCACCAATAAATGTTTTAACAACTGTACTGCTACAGCATGCCAGGAGTTCTTAGAGCTCTACCTACTACCAGTGATGAGGTCCTTATTGTCAGCCAGTCAACAAAATATCCTTAGAGACTGATTCTTCGGATAAATCTTGGTACTGAATGTATTTGTTCAGGTTCCTTGGAAAACAGACTTTGTAATAGAGACATGCATGCAAGACTACCATAAGGAGGAGTAGTATTGGAGATTGTCTTTACCCTCAATACATACTGGATAAGTAAAGAAGTAGGACTGAGCAGGGGAAGGAGTTGAATTTTGAGACAGTCAAATCTGCCTTAGCCAGTCCATGAGAAGTTGGGTGTGTTGCTTTAGATTGACCTATCCTGAGGAAAGGCTATCATTGCCCTGCCACATCCATATTTGTTTCCAAGAACCATCCTGGTTTTCTAGCACTGATCTTTGGCGGTGGACTTCCCTAGAGGAAGGGGCATGACTTAGATGGTTGAATTCTGTTAGCCTGAGGGTTATGCCTTTAGAGGTGCTCAACTGAGGGCGGTCAGTCACTAAATGGGGCAGCAGGGTGATACACTGCTTAATCCATTCAACTACTGAGACTTTTCATTTCCATTTGCCTTCTCCTTGAGGTTTGCCCAGACTGCTATTTCAATGCTGTCCTTAGTACTACTCTTTTTCTCCCATGTGGCTTTCCATTTTGCCCACTGCAATAATTACCAAGCTTCTATGACTCACATGCCCACCCCCTCTTCTCTTGCTACTGAATGGCAGAGTACTGTTGCAGGAGATGTAAAACTATGCAGACCTGTCCCAGTACAAATTCATGCTGTGCAACTGCAGTTACATTTTCACAATTATAAGCACAAACATATGAAATCACCTCAGGCAATGCTTTGACAGCTCCCCAGGGTATTGCTCAATTCTAAAGAACACTATGAAATAGCTTTAAAAAAAATATGCTTGACTACCCAGTAGCAGAATACATAGACAGAACTAAGCCAGGCCTCAAGCAAAGTAAATTCCTTCTCCAACCACTTGACAATGTTATGAAATGATAATGAAAGTTATGCATAACTAACAACTTAAAATTCATACCTACTGAAATATTTCTCAATGTAAAAAATAGTGTTAAAGTCATTGTGTAAAACTATGTGAATAAAGAAAATCCATCTTTAAATTCAAATTTCCCTTTCACCTTGGAAATTACTTCAGAATCATTTTGCTCAGAATTCAGTCAGAAATACTATTGAACACCTACTAGGTGCCAAGCACTGTTCTAGAAATTAGAGCCATATTCCTCAAATATTGCTGAAATTGCAGTATTTTCCACTTGCTGGTCTTCAGTTGTTCCCTTCCTTCCCCCATATCCTTGCCACCCCAACATCCACTTCCTCTGTCATTGTTGCCTTGGCCAAATCCCCAAAATCTAGCTTGTGCAAGCATAACCTCTTCTTTTCTTACTCTTCCTCCTCCTATAGCAAGACCTCCTTTTCCACATATTTTCTAATTCTTTTCCTGTCTTTTTCACGACCTCTTGTTTACACCAGTTTTTAAGTTCCTCCATGACCAGAATAATAATATTATTCTTTGTATCTCAAGCATATCACACAGTGCATTTTGACCTCTCTGTCCTGAACATGTGAAAGAATTTATATCCATTAATAACCTGTGAGGACAGAGATGTGAATGGATGTGTTAATAATTATAGTTATGTATCAATTTTTGTTTGATAATTTCTCAAAAGGTAAGAAAATTGATCCATCTATAATAAGAATAGAAAATACATTTTATCTCACTTGCCACTTTCAATAAATTGGTAACGATTTCTGGAGTACCAGCTTGAGAAGAAATCTCAGCTGTACTCAGGCTGAGAGGGAAGGGTTATCATGACCTGCTGTGGACTCCTGAAAAGGGATATTACCATTTCTATGCCCCTTCCCTACCCCTCATTCCCTCTCTCTTTCTCTCCCTTTGTCTTTCTCTCCCTCTTCCTTCTCCTCTTTCTTGCTCATTTACTTTGTAGAATTATTATTATTATTATTTTAGTAAAAGAGAAAAAAACCCACAATGCTTATAGGCTGCAGTTTTCCTTCCTTTTTTAAAAAAAAATTTATTTGAGAGAGAGAGAACAAGAGAAAGAGAGAGCACGAGCGGCGGGGAGGGACAGAGGAAGAGGGAGAAGCAGACTCCCTGCTGAGCAGAGAGCCCAACATGGGGCCCCTGGGGCTTTTGGGTGTACTGGGGCTCCTGGGGTTAGATTTTAGGACCTTGAGATCAAGACCTGAGCTAAAAGCAGATGCTTAACCAACTGAGCCACTCAGGCACCCCTGTAATTTTCTTTCTTTCAAAGAATTTAGCTCAGAAAAAAGAATAAAAATTTTCCTGGTACAAAATTTTAAAAGAAATTTATATTGTATGTTTTTATTTAATAGGCATAAAGTGATGCAGCCACAATTAACTGTAATTTGCTAGAATACATAGACATCTTCATCAGTTGACTTTCCTTGGTCTTTTCTCTGATATATTTTCCTTCACTTTATTTCAGTACTACCTGCCCTTTGCCATGGTTTAAACCTTATTATCAATAAGAGCAGCTTTATCCACCAATTTTGAGCTCTGAATATCTCAAACCACAGCCTCCTATCCCTCCACCACTGTCACTCTTATATTCTGATCTGCTGGTTTGAGTTCTTCTCTATTCCAAAAGTCTGCCACCCGCTTCTGACTTTATTTCCTTCCTAGCCCACATAGAAACTATAAGTTCACACTCTGGTCCCCATCCTCCCATTTGAAAAGTCACATATCTTTGCAAACCCTCTCCATTAGAAGTAAATGGATCCTCAAGAAATATATTTCAGTGAGTTGAAAGCAATTTCACTAGTATCCTTTCTTTTCCATTTCACATATAACATGATGGCAAAGAAATGATCTATGGCAAAAGATAAGCACATAGAAAATGCTAGTGGAGAGGGAGAAGGGAGTTGAGGGAAATTGGAAGGGGAGGTGAACCATGAGAGACTATGGACTCTGAAAAACAATCTGAGGGTTTTGAAGGGGCGGGGGGTGGGAGGTTGGGGGATCCAGGTAGTGAGTATTGGAGAGGGCACGGATTGCATGGAGCACTGGGTGTGGTGCAAAAATAATGAATACTGTTACGCTGAAAAAAAATTCATATTAGAGATATAAACAATAAACTTTAAATTTACACATACATAAAAAAAAAGAAAATGCTAGTGGAATAAATAAAAAGAAAAAATCAGGTATAATTTTAATCAAATATTAATTAGTTAATTTAATTAATGAACAATTAATACTGCCAACACTATATTTTTATTTTCATACCTTAGGTCTTCTTAAACATGGATTGTTTCTCATATTCAACAATGCCCTAGATTTAACTTTTTTTTTTAATGTTTATCCATCAATATCCCTCAATCTGTTTTTAAGAAAGTGAAAGATATAGCAAAGACCAGTGACTCACAGAGCTGCTTACGTTCATTTCAACTCTAAATGTGATAGTTTAGAAGCAGATGTGATACTTACTCTACAAATTCCTGGTGCTAAACATTTAATTTCATTTTTCTAAAATTGAATGTAATTTCATGATCAGACTCATTTTGTGGGTCAGGTAAACTTGAATTCAAGTAAGAACTTCTCCCAACTCCTTTTTTTTTTTTTTTTTTTTTTTAAGGGCATGACTAGAAACAAAACTTTCCCATAATGCAACAGTCAGTGGGGGAAGAGTCAGGAATATCCTGACCATGTTGTCCATCACTGAGCATCATTTACCCCAATTCTCAAGTGTTGCTTTACACACTAGGGTGTTGCATTCTCTCCTGTTCAAAAACGTAACCTCTTTTCAGGTTGTCTCTCTCTGTCTCTCTTTCTCTGTTGTCTTACCTTTTTAGATACAAAAGAAAAATACATTATTCCCAACCCACTTGAAGGAAAGAGTGAAGTTGTATAAAGCTCTTCATTACCTTTATGTTACTCTTGCCAATGGTATTCTATGTTTCACGGCTGCCTGCAGCACACTTGGGATGTGAATGAGCTCTATGACAAGATTTCTCAGCCTTGGCACTGTTGACACTTTGGTCTAGATAATTCTTTGCGGTCTTATGCCCTGTAGGGAGATTAATATTATCCCTGTTAATACTGTACCCACCAGATTCCATCCACCATCACCACCACCACCACCATGGGTCTTTACAATCAGAAACTCTGGGGTGCCTGGGTGGCTCAGTGGGTTAAGCTGCTGCCTTCGGCTCAGGTCATGATCTCAGGGTCCTGGGATCGAGTCCCGCATCGGGCTCTCTGCTCATCAAGAAGCCTGCTTCCCTCTCTCTCTCTCTCTGCCTGCCTCTCCATCTACTTGTGATCTCTCTCTGTCAAATAAATAAATAAAATCTTAAAAAAAAAAAAAAAGAAAAAAGAAACTCTGCAGGCATTAGCAGTCACCCAAGTTGGGAACCACTGCATTCTGAGGATGCATTTGACTCATCTGCCTCCGTTTATTTTCCTCTTTTCCTGACTGGTTCAATAACAGAAATTTCTGGGACCTTGTCAACAACTTGGGTTCTTCTCTGCAAATCAGAAGTACAAATCTCTCATCCTTGACCCTCAAATCTATCCTTTACCCTGCTCTGTATTTGACTTGGTAGGGCCTGAAGTTCACAGAAAGTAGACCCTCATGTCTGATACATGTACTCATATATATATCTTTTCAGTTCAGTTTCTTCTTCTTTCCTTCTCTTTTCCTTCCTTCCCTTCCTCCTCTGCCCTTCTCCTTCCTTCCTTTCCATTCTCTTCACCTCACTTTCTTTCCCTTCCCTTTCTCCCATCCCATTCCATTCCCCTTCTTTCTCTTTTTTGTCTTCTCTTTTCTTTTTTATATATCAAATCATATTCTCAATGTTTCACCTTATGTGTTCACCTAGGGGCTTGACTATCAGAGATCAAGAATTGCCTCTTCCTTTCCCCGAGAGAAATGGACACTATGGCTCAAACTGCTCAATAATGGAAAGAATTAAAGAAGCATAGAATACCAGGGAAGGAAATGTCCCTTGATGTCTCAAAATGTGATACTTCTACTGCCTTCTGGTGCTTAAACACCATCAGGTTTGACATATAGTTCCAGTTCTGATTTTATTTAAAATCTAAGAAACATCGGAATGCATAGAGATCAATTTCAGCACATGCAAATAGTGTAGTATTACATGGCAATTGAAAAGGGAGTTATTGGCCTGAAAATCAGTTTTTATCATGCTGGGAGTAATCATACTGCCTCTCCATGGGCACTTGTCAGTGTTCCTTAATTAGATGTTGCCAGCAAGAGACTCAAAATGAACACTAAAAAAATGTTAATCCAAGATTGATATGTGTATCTACATATAATGGTATAATGGTATCAGTTCCCTTATTTCTCTAGCTTGATAAACACAGATACGTATATTATTTTGTTTACCTATTACCAAATAACAAGCCACTTCAGAACTTAATAGCTTAATACAAAGCCACTTTTTTATCCCTCATGGTTTTATAGGGTGACTGAGTTTGGCCCATGTACCTTTGTGATGTAAGTGATGTCAGTTGAGTTGTATTTATCTGGAAGATCAACAGGACAAGGCCATCCAAAATGGCTCACTCAGATAGTTCATACGGCTATTGGCTTGAAGCTTGGCTTCAAGCTTGGTTTGAAGCTAGAGCTTTTGAAAATAGTGCTTTGGTTATGTTTCATGTGGCCTCTTTATTTGGCTTATGCTCCTGAGAGCATGGGGACTGGATCTGGAGAGATTACAGGAAATAGAAGCTGCCAGTCAGTCCGGTTAAAGCCTGGGCTCAGGGAGTTCCAGAACATTACTTCCACTGCATTCTATTACTCAAACCTATTCACAGATTCTAAAAGAGGATGGATTTTTGGAGCCATCTTTGGAGACTAACAACCATATATTTTAATAGCACACTCATTGTGGAGCGGTTGTATTTTTTTTAATATTTTTATTTATTTATATGACAGACAGAGATCACAAGCAGGCAGAGAGACAGGCAGAGAGATAGGGGGAAGCAGGCTCCCCGCTGAGCAGAGAGCCCAATGCAAGGCTCTATCCCAGGACTCTGAGATCATGACCTGAGCCAAAGGCAGAGGCTTTACCCACTAAGCCACCCAGGCATCCCAGGAGTGGTTGTATTTGTAAAAAAAAAAAAAAAAAAAAAAAAAAAATAAGCTCTGTAACATTTCATTTTTTAAACAAATGCATATTTTTAAGAAAGTCATATAATATTTCCTAAATATGAAATTCTTTGCATTTATGTCCATTTATGACAATGTAAATATTTGGAGTTAGCTATGATGACATGATTTCTGATTACAAGTTAAGATTTGTAATGTTTCTTCCACTCTGGGGGATACTGACTCATTTATATTGGAAATATGGTCTCCCTCTGCTTTCTTCTAATTCAAAATATATTTGTGTTGTTTTCACTTTTAAGATATCATAAATAAACCCTCATACATTGCTGTTGGGAGTGTAATGTCACTAAACCACCCAGGAAAAATGGCTGGCAGCATCTACCATAGCTAAACATATTCATGTCCTATTAATCAGAATTCCACTCCTGGATATACCCACCAGAAATGGGATAATTTTTTTCACCTTCATAATTTTAAACATTCAAAAACAAGTCAGTTTAATTTTTGACCTATGAGATATAGACTTAAGACAATCTTAGTAAAAATCTAAAAAATGTTTTTAGAAAGAGCACATCAAATGGTTCTATCATTTATATTTTGTTCTTCTCTTTGGGAGACTAATTTTTTTGTGGTACATATAATATAGTTCTGCTAAGAAAAACATAGAGATTTTGTCATGACACTGTCAATAATTGTGAAGGTAATTGTAATTGTAAGTTACTTGCAAGCTCACTCATTAGTCTTCCACAGTTTCATGGATGCTGGCAGAGGTCAAAGACTGCTGGGTCAGAGATAAAGTGAGTTTATTACTAATGGCACAACGAGCATCCTGAGCTTTATGTTTGCATTTGTTCCCCTTGACCTCCATGTCCCATGGATGACTTGAAGAGGCCCAGGTGGATATTGTATATGCAGTAGGTTTACATCATAAGAAACCCTGACTTCAGGAAACCCAAATCTTTAACAATGGATTTGAAGAAAAACTTTCTTCCAGGAGAGACATGATCTTTATTATACTGATCATGATCAGAATACTGATTCTTTCAATCTTTCTTCCAGGGGAGACATGATCTTTATTATACTGCACAGTCAACAATCTTGCCATCCACCCCAATGTGGGGCTATACAAACAACCCTAAAAGAAAAACCCAAGCAAAGACTATCAGTGCTTCCCTGGAAAGATATACAGAAACAAAAGAGATCCATGGAAAACAGAGAGAAGCAACAGAGAGATTAATTATTTGCCTTTTCTCTATCCTAGTGAAATATTTTATTGAGAACTGTATTTAGTTATAGCCTCAACTAGTTTATAAAAGCCTATAGAAGAATTTGTTGTCAATTAATTTTTACTTTTTTTCATTTTTACTAAGTTTTATGGGATTTATTTACTGAGTAACCCCATTGATTAATATCCTTTAAAGTTAAATGAAGAATTGACATGGTATTTTTGCAATATATGGCAAATAGTATCTTGACAAAGGAGCTGTGCTAAACACAGCAACATAGTATATATACTTTCAGAGTTATAAACAAGAGCATAAATATTTATATCAGTTTGACTTAGACTTTCTGGAAAGTATTAAAACACAGGTGAAAAACCATTAAATGTGGAATCAGACAAGTTTTGCATACTTTCTCTACCACTAAAGAAGTGTTTGCCTTAGGCATATTACTTTTCTAACCCTTACACTTTATTTTGCAAAATGGAAGGGCCAACGCAGAATAAGGATCCTATATGTAGGGTTTGGAATAAGTTGCCAAAGGTAGAATTTTTTTTTTTTTAAAGATTTTATTTATTTATTTGACAGACAGAGATCACAAGTAGGCAGAGAGGCAGGCAGAGAGAGAGGAGAGAGGAGGAAGCAGGCTCCTTGCTGAGCAGAGAGCCCGATGCGGGACTCGATCCCAGAACCCTGGGATCATCACCTGAGCTGAAGGCAGAGGCTTTAATCCACTGAGCCACCCAGGCGCCCCAAAGGTAGAATTTAATTTGGTCATAGCTGCTTACAATTTGGTTTGGATAAGCTTCTTAGTCTCACTTTTGCATTATTTTTAATCTTGTTAAAATTGCACAATGTCTCTAAAAAAAATTCCTAGTAAGTATCATTTTGTTGTTATTTGAAATGTTTATTACAGACATACAAGACCTTTACTATATGTTGTGAATGAGTTAAAGTATGGGAAAGATGGAGAATATTTTAGATTAAACAGTAAGTGCATTATAAAGACTAAAAATAAAAAGTTGATCAGTTTATCTTTCTGGATTAACAATCAGAACTATATAAATAAATGTAAATAAGCAAGCATAATCTATTTTGGTGATTTTCATATTGGCATGCTGTCTTGTATATTTGGGCAATCTTATTATTATTATTTTTAAGATTTTATTTATTTATTTGACAGAGAGAGACCCAGCAAGAGAGGCAACACAGGCGGGGGAGTGTGAGAGGGAGAAGCAGGCTCTCTGCTTAGCAGGGAGCCCAGTGGGTGGCTAGATCTCAGGACCCTGGGATCATAAGCTGATCTGAAGGCAGTCGCTTAAGGACTGAGCGACCTAAGTATCTTATATTTGGCCAATCTTAAAACCAGAAGAGCTGATGGTATGAATTTTCAACATGGTATCAATCTCCATTCTAAAACAACTGAACCAACTCCTAAGACTATTTAAGATGTTTTCAAGAAATTATTATACCATATTAGTACATAATATTATGTATTTAAAATGGAAAATGACATGTAATGAAGGTGTTATATTGCCTTAATTTACTTTGAAATTCTTCAGTAAACAGCGTCCAACATTAATGTGTGTTTTCTGGCTTGCATCTACTTATCTCAGAGAAGTTACTTAATAGACATAGAAATACACACTCTAAAAATGGTTACTTGTTTCTTGAACAACTCTGATTCAGAATGCATGCTCTTATTTAGCCTCCTTTGCTCATTGCTGGCAGGTTGGTGAAGGTGAGGGAGAGATGATGACAGAAGAGAAGCAGAGTCAGGACTGTGGGAAGGACCTTCCTACCTTTCTCTTTTGCTTGTGTTAACACTCTGGGAGGCTAGGGCTGGGGTAGGAGTAGCAACCTACACCAAAAGTGAAATGGGATAGGGAGTCATTTTATGGAGGGAGAATCACCAGTGACAGCCGAAAAGATCCTAAGAGAAGGAAGCTGAAGTTTCAGCTGAACAGCATCCAACGTCCAAATGCCCAAGACTGAAGATCCTTGTTTATCAAATACAGCTGAAGCATGTCCCACAACTTGAGAGAATGATCTGTGGAAGTAGAAAATTTGCTCTTTCCCACCAATCCTTTTAGTAACTTTTAATTTTTCCTCCCAGTATAGTAAAAAGCAAAACAGAAAGAATGAAAAGCCATGAAGGGATCATTGCAGCAAGAAGACGATGATGGGATAGACCCTCCATGAGGCTGTTCTTTGCCAGGCTGGTGTGAGAGCAGAAGGGGATCCCCTGTCAGGGAACTCTTTCAGTCTCCCAGGATTGGCCCCAGAATTACTAACATAGTTTATCCCTAAAAGCTAAAAAGAACTTTACTGTATCTACATATGTGCTTATGCTAGAGGGTGGTAATTGGTTTAACAAAAATTCACTGTGTTCTCCTCTGACATGCTAAATAAGGATATTGAAGATTGAAGTCGGCTCACAATTTTCTGCCTAAGGGCTGACATTGATGAAGCTAGCTCTGTGGAGTTAGCAATAGTATCAACTTTGAGCTTGCTCTAGATACCATTGTACTCCTAGCCAACTGGATGCAACTGATCCCAAAAATGCCACTGTCTCCTAAACTGCTTCCATGAGAATCAATTTTAGCTCTTCCATCAATAATCCCCCACCTCACTGAGACTGGTAAAAGTAACTTGTAAGGTAACCTTTTCTCTTTTGCTTGTGTCAACCCTCTGGGAGGCCAGGACTGGGGCAGTAGCAGCAGCCTTCAGCAAAGTAGCAAAATGGGATGGGGAATAAATTTAGGGAGGAAGAATCACCAGTGACAGCAAATACCATTGCATGTGCCTTGAATCATGTACTTAGGAGAATCTACTACTTTGCTAAGCTCCCAAGAATAAGTTGCATGATAGGTTTGGCCTGCTTGCTGGTACAGAATTAATATAGCAACTTGCTGTCACCTGGTACTCCACCTAGTAGAGAGATTACGAGAGAGGTGAATTAGACTCTTATCTCTAATTTCTGAAGTCTATGAATATCTACCCAAATCAGTTCATATTGTAAATGGCCAAATTGACTTAATTTAGCTTACAAAAGCTGAGGATCGTGAAGATGACTGACTGACTTAATTCACCGTCTGTCTGGTAATGTACCTCTCAACATAGAGGACATGATATTGAATTAACCATATTGCAAGAATTTGACTTGATACTTCTAAACATGGAAACTTTTTTTCTTTTCTTTTTCCAAAAGTTGAAATTGTAAATGATTCCCAGGGAGAGAAGTCATATTACCCAACTTCACATGGAATGGTATTATAATCCAGCCAGAATTAAAATCAAGTAATTTGTGGGGCAGCTGGGTGGCTTAGTGGGTTAAAGCCTCTGCCTTTGGCTGGGGTCATGATCCCAGGGTTCTGGGATTGAGCCCCGCATCGGGCTCTCTGCTCGGCGGGGAGCCTGCTCCCTCCCCCCTCTGCCTGCCTCTCTGCCAACTTGTGATCTCTGTCTGTCAAATAAATACATAAAATCTTTAAAAAAAATTTAAAAAATCAAGTAATTTGTAATGAGAAAATCAACTGTCCAGGAGACTAAGCTGTTTTAATAGTGAGATCAGTATATTCTCTCCCCAGAAGAAAGAGTCCTGTCAGAAAAATTATAATCAGAAGCCTAAAAAAGCACCAGAAGTTAATGGATTAATGAATTAATGGTTAAACCAATACAGGCAATATTTGTTCCATAACCACATAGGAATCAGAGCGTTCATATTTTCAGTTCCAGGACACTTGTTTTAAGCATACATGAATGAGCACATTGGAAATATCTGGGAATTGGATGACCCTTTTCTATGAGATCATGTACCCAACTCCTGGCCTGGTATTTCCCAAAACAGGGTCAATATCAATGATTAGATTTTTGATAATTAATTATAGTAACTCTGAACTACACTAATTACTTCAAATTATAATCCCAGACTGTTGTTCCACACAGCCTGATTGATGTACTAGGTGTTTATAAATGTCTCAGGGAGATACTTTGGCTGTATTGTTGTTTTATTCCCACCATTTGCTTAAAACTGAGTAAATAAATTTGATGAATTTAAGTCTTAAAGATCACTTTCACTGTAGTTTTCATTTTGTCTGGGGCCTCCACACTGTTCCACGCAGCTAATAACAATAATGCACAAGTAGGTGATCGTTCATTCATACTTTCTTATTCAGGTTCAGTTTCTTTCCTCTCATTTTTAAATCTATCTTCTTTTCTTCTTATGGTTTCCCTAGAAACTGTTGGAAGATAAGATAGGAATGTACTAATGAACATGCAATATCATATAATCTACGGGATATAAAAGAGGAAGGAAAAACATATTGGCATTTTCCTTTCTCTGATTTTTCTGGAAAGAATGAAAATAGAACTATTCTTGCAACTTTCACCAAGGTATACTTGGTGGCCCCATGTTCTGATTTTGTTGCATCATCTATGACTTATTGTAAATACATTTACCATTTCGGTCATTAGTAGATACATATCTTCACAAATCAGTTGCACAATGATTTGACCATGTCTTGAGCTACAAAATCAGTGGAGTGCTCTCATTTTGATTCTCTCAGAATGCCACAGACATCTCAGAGTTTACCACTGTCTTGCTTTCGTCCTCATGCTGCCAAGAATGTGTTTAATGTTTTATTCAAGTGTAGGATTCTTCTGATTGTTAAACCTGCATTAGGGTGTAGTCTGAGGCCAACATTTCCTGACAGGCCTCCTACAGAGTATGTCACAAATGATGGCAGACACGTAATGTTCATAGCAATATGGCAGCTGCCAGAGGGAAGCAAATAATAAGCTCTAAAAATGCCAAATTTAACTTAAAAAGAAATCTATAATTCTCACAAGGTAAGAACCCTGCCTCACCACAGAATTTTCAGAACAATATGCTGAGGCATGTGGATTCATGTGCCCTTGAAACTGACTCTGAATAAATCTGTGTTAGATACAAAGATCATTTAAAACCCTCTTTTGTTTTGGCCTCTAAGTTCTAATCAGACAGAAAGTGGCACATTTTGGAGAGGTGGTTAGCTTTTGAGCCAATTACCAATATCAGTCCTGTGGGGAACTGACCTTTGCAAAGAAATTTTCAAACAACTCATAAAGGTGTCTCATGGTAATCCTCTGCCAGACAGAACCTGAGTAGAGTACAGGATGTTTAGAATTTTCATGTCTCACATAAAAGAATATCATAATTCTGTGGATGGCTTTGTCAACTGGGGTTCATTAATTCTGATCACAACTATATTTTAAAATCCTTAAAGCCTAAAGTGACTACAAAAAATGTAGCCAGTTTCATAGACAAATCTCCCATGTTTCATAAAGTATTAAGTATTTTACCCAAATGTTTCAAATTGTATATTTTTCTATGTGCTTATCATTTTAATGAAGGTCTCATATTTGTTATTTTTTAGCCTTTCAAAGAGACTATACAAACCATTTTTAAAATACATATGTGTGTGCATTTTCTTTAGACAACGTTCTTAGATCTAATTAGATTTGCTAATGGATCTGTAACAGTCAAAATTGAGTAAACACTGCAGGAAATGTTCCTTACATACTTAAATACAATTGTTATTTCTGTTCTTCGTATTCAATAAGATCTCTTCTTTCTGGTTTTATTTTTGGATAACAGTATCATGCATCAACACTTCAGAATATCATCTCTGGAGTCTGACTGTCTGGCTTTGAACTCTGTTTCATCACTTACATCTGTCTGTGCCACGTGGACAAGATTACTCACATTTTCAGATCCACAGTTTTCTCATCTATAAACTGAGAGTAATAGTGGTATTTTTCTTGGTAATTTTGAGGATTCAGTGAAGTGATGTACGTAAGCACTTAGCTCAATGTTTGGCATATAGCAGAGGTTATGATTATTTGAAGGATCTGGAGATGAAATTTTACCGAAATGTATGCTAGAATTTTAAAGTGAAAAAAATGTAAACTTATCTGTTATTTTCCTCCTTTTGCATTCCATCTCCATATCAAGTGACCTTTACCATTAATGTACATTTACCACTCATCCCCATAATGCTACCTAAGACATCTCCAACATCCAGGATTGCACCATTTTGAAATAATAAATTCAGCTACTCTACTGCCTGACTTTGACTTAAATTCTTTCCAGCCATTTCCCTCATTTATTCCGCTGTAACTGCTCCTCAAACTCATAGGACAACCAGCTTCTTTGACTCCTTCTTTACATTGAGTTTTCTCTTTTTTGCTTCCTGGTGGTCAATTATATCGCCCTTCTGCTGTATATATGTGCATAAGCCATAAACAACTTACACTGGACTTTCTATATGCTGCTATAAAAAATGAATAAACAAATACCAATTTACAAATAGGTGAACAAAGTTAATAAAAACTGTCAAGAACATATTATTTAAATACTGTTTTTTAAAAAATTTGAATATTAGACGACACACAACTTTATCTCTTTTTTGTTGTTGTTTACTAAATGAGACATTGTATTTTAACTTTTTCTTTTATTCTGGTTTTATTTTAGAATGATTATTGCTTGAATGAAAAAAATTAATGCATGTAGGAGTCCATTTGGAGTGTGACTTAGTAATTTGGACCACCTAGACAACTTAAGTTTTTCATTTTATATCGTTTTCAAGAAAATATGCTAGAATATCTGAACTTTAATATTACAACAAAGACAACTAGAGTGAAGATATATCTATCTATATCCTCTATTATGAGGTATATTTAATATTGTGCTCATCAACTATTAATAAAGTATTAATACTGTGCTCATAAAGTAGTATAAGATTGACTCAGTGTATAACTTTGATGTAGGTAAAATTAAACCCTCCCCAAACTCTTTATTAAAAGAAAAGGTTTAAATTCAATAATTCTGTGAATTTGCGTCTATATGCTATTTTTATCTCATAACTATTTGCATTGATTATCTCACAACAGTGTGTGTGCTTCATCTTAATTTTTTTTTTTTTCAAGCATCAGCAGGGAAAAGACATTCCCCCAAACCTAAAAATCCTCCAGTATAGTGTATTGATGGAAAATGGGTTGTGGAATTGATACAACTGGTTGCACAGTAAGCAAGGTATATAAACATTCTGGTAATTTGTCCATCTGAAAACAAACCTAACTTAGACATTGTTGAGAGGTATACTTGGGGGCCCTGTGTTCTGATTTTGTTGGTATTGCTAAGATGAAACCTACTTGCACTGGATTTCAAACACTTTTTGTTTAATATACTGTTGGATCCTATTAGCTAGGATCTTGTTGAGATTCTTAGCATCCATATTCATCGGGTATTGGTCTGAAATTCTCCTTTTTGGTGGAGTCTTTGCCTGGTTTGGGGATTAGTGTAATGCTGGCCTCATAAAAAGAGTCTGCTAGATGTTTTCCTTCTGTTTCTATTTTTTGAAACAACTTCAGGAGAATAGGTATTATTTCTTCTTTGAATGTTTGGTAGAATTCTCCAGGGTATCTGTCAGGTCCTGGACTCTTGTTTTCTGGAAGATTTTTGATCACTGCTTCAATCTTGTTACTAGATATTGGTCTATTCAGGTTGTCAATTTCTTCCTGATTGAGTTTTGGAAGTTTATAGGTTTCCAGGAATGCATCCATTTCATCTAGGTTGCTTAACTTATTGGCATATAACTGTTGATAATAATTTCTGATCATTGTTTTTATTTCCTTGGTGTTAGTCATGATCTCTCTCTTTTCATTCATGATTTTATTAATTTGGGTCCTCTTTCATTTTTTTGTGGATTAGTTTGGCCAATGGTTTATTGATCTTATTGATTCTTTCAAAAAACCAGCTTCTTGTTTCATTGATGTGTTCTACTGTATCTCTAGTTTCTATCTCATTGAACTCTGCTCTAGTCTTGATTAATTCCCTTCTTGTGTGTGGGGTTGGCTTAATTTGTTGTTGATTCCCCAGTTCTTTAAGGTGTAAAGAGATCTGGTGTGTTCTGGATTTTTCAGGGTTTTTTTGTTTGTTTGTTTTTTGTTTTTGAGGGAGGTTTGGATGGCTATGTATTTCCCCCTTAGGACGACCTTCGCCATATCTCATAGATTTTGAACTAAAGTGTCTTCATTCTCATTGGTTTCCATGAAGTGTTTAAGTTCTTTTTTGATTTCCCAGTTAATCCAAACATTCTTAAGCAGGGTGGTCTTTAGCTTCCAAGTGTTTGAATTCCTTCCAAACTTTTTCTTGTGGTTGATTTCCAGTTTCAAAGCATTCTGGTCTGAGAATATGTGGGTAATAATCTCAATCTTTTGGTATAGGTTGAGCACTGATTTGTGACCCAGTATGTGGTCACAATATTCTGGAGAAAGTTCCATGTGCATATGAGAAAAATGAGTACTCTATTGTTTTAAGGTGGAATGTTCTGTGTATATCTATGAGGTCCATGTGGTTCAATGTATCATTTAACACTTGTTTCTTTATGGGGTTTTCTGCTTGGATGTTCTCTCTATTACTGAGCGTGACATGTTAAGGTCCCCTAGTGTATTCATATCAATATGACTCTTTATCTAGATTAACGGTTGTCTTATCTAATTGGCTGCTCGTGTATTAGGGGCATAAATATTTATAATTGTTAGATCTTCTTGGAGGATAGACCCTTTAAGAATGATGTAGTATCCTTCTTTATCTCTGACTACAGTCTTTAGTTTAAAAATCTAATTTACCTGATATAAGAATCACTACTCTAGCTTTCTTTTGAAGCCCATTGGCATGAAAGATTCTTCTCCATTCCTTCACTCTCAGTCTGGATGTATCCTTAGATTCAAAATGGTCTCTTGTAGACAACATATGGATGGGTCTGTCATTTTATCCAATCTGCAACCCTGTGCCATTTTATGGGAGTGTTTAGGCTGTTCACATTGTGATTATTGAAAGAAGTTTTTATTGACATCATGTTGCCTGCAAAGTCCTTGCTTCTATAGATTGTCTGTAAATTTCTGTCCTATGACACTCTTGGGTTCTTTCTTCTTTTATAGAACCCCCCTTAATATTTCTTGTAGTGCCAGCTTGGTTGTCACATACTCTTTTAAACTTTACTGTTCTTGGAAGCTCTTTATTTCTCCATCCATTTTGAATGTCAAACGTCCTAGATAAAGTATTCTTGGCTGCATGTTCTTCTCATTTAGTGCCCTGAATATGTCTTGCCAGCCCTTTCTGACTTGCCAGGTTTATATGGACAGGTCTGATGTTATTCTGATGGACCTTCCTCTGTAGGTAAGGAATCTCTTCCTCCTAGCTGCTCTCAAGTATGATTCTTCAGTTTCACAATTAAGTGTCTCGAGGTCTTTCAAGGTTCGTTGATCTTGGGGGAGTGATCTTTCTGCTTCTAGGTCCCAAACACTGGTTCCATTCCCCAGATTGGGAAAATTTTCATTGAGAATTTGTTCAACTCCAGCTTCCAGTCTTCTTTCTTTCTCCTCCACCTCAGGGATCTCAGTAATTCTGACATTGGAACATTTCATGGTGTCATTTATTTCCCTAATTCTGTTTTCCTGGCTTCTAAGCTGTTTCTTCCAGGCCTCCTTCTGATCCTTTTTCTTTATCAGTTTGTCCTCTAGAACACTAATTCTATCTTCTGCCTCACTTACTCTAGCTGTTGGACAATTTAGATTAGATTGGATCTCATTGATAGCATTTTTAACTTCTTCCTGGGTGACTTTCATTTCTGCCTTAATTGATTCCATGTTGTAGTTAGTGGTTTTCTCCAACCTAGCCATTCCCTGGATAATGTTACTCTGAATTCTCTTTCTGACATAGTATTCACGTCCATATCCAATAGCTCTGATGGTGAGGGCACAGTCTCTGAATTTTTCCTCTGTTGGCATTCCTTCTCCTAGGCATTTTGGTTAGAGGTGGTTGAGGGAATATATAGCTGAATATATCAACCATGATCCAGGCAAGATGCACCATGGAATACTTCTGAACAATCAAATTCACCACAAGAAAGAAAGAAAAAAAGAAAAAGAGAGAAAGAGAGAGACAGGAAAAAAAAAAAGAGAGAGAGAGAGAGAGAAAGAAGACCCAGCCAGAATGTGCCCCAAAGGCAAGATTTATAAGGTATACAAAAAAAAAAAAAAACAAAAAACACCAAGAAAAGTAAATGACAAGGAAAAAAAAAAAAAAAGAACCCAGCCAAGATGAATGCCAAGTCTAAGATTTATATAATACCAGAACAAAAACAAATACACAGAAACATTGACAGAAGAAAAAGATGGTGGAAGGGTGGTTATAAATCCTCAATGTGGGCGAGGAAGGTTATTTTGATTCTTCCTGGGTGTATCTTGATATCTTTGTTAAAGGACTCAACTTTCCAGAGATAAAGGAGATTAAAACGGGTTTATATATAGGGGTAGTATTGATTAGGGAAAGAGGATTACCTTGAAGCTTATATCTACATGTATATTTAAAAAAATAGAAAAGCAAAAGAAAAACACAGGTGTATGTATGAAAAAAATTCAAGTTAAAAGGTTATTATGGAATAAGTTGTCTTGAACCTCTTGTAATGGTAAATAGGTTAAAAAAATTCAAAAGAACAAGAATAGTGAGAATAAATTAAAAATAAAAGTTGTATCTATGAAATATACAGGTTTTAGGGCAATACTGGGAGCTCAATATCTAGTTTTCCCCTGATATAGGGGTTTTACATTTTTATGGGGACCCTGTGGTGGTTGTCCTCTCATTCTTATGGCTGGCTTTCTGGAAGAGGGGCCTTCCACATTGTTTTCCAGTCAGTCTTGCTTGAGTCCTTCTGCCCCCTATCAAGGGGCTGGGCTTTGTGGAAACTGGTTTTTCAGGCTTTTGTTCTCTGGAGGTTTTTGTTCTTTCATGGCTTTTTGCAGGTTTAGTGGTAATCAAATTGGACCCAGACATCTGCCTCAGAGAGAAGCCTCAGTCTGCTCCCCTCTGGGTGGTCCAGAACACATAGACTCCCCTTCTGCAAACTCCACTGAGTCATGCAACCTCCCATAGGCAGTATATCCCCAGCCACTATCTCAGGGGGTGCCTAGAGTGCCTGCTTGTCTCTGCACCCCTGTGACCCTATAACCACAAAGAATATTGGCCGAGGGAAACCGCTTCCAGTAGCTGCCTTTGCTGCGACTGCTGTCTGGTATCCAGACCACCCAAGAAATCCCAACCAGAGATAGCTGAGATTTTTAAGCCTGGGCTGAGAGTTTTCAGACTCTCAGCCAGTCCTAAAGACCACTGGCTAGCACCCATATGGAGCTCTCTCAGGCACTGGTGGGGAGTGTGCTTCAGTTCCTGGTCATGCAGTGTACATGCAGAGTGCAAAAGGCTGTGGTTCAAGAGATGCTGGTTGGTGTCCACCCTCATGCATGCTGGCAAAAGTGCACCTCACCCAGTGTGTTGCAAGCACTGGAAACTGAGGAGCTCAGGGACCATGGCCTAGAGTCTTTGCTCCACTCTTTCTGGCTTGGGTAGTCACTGGCGGTGGCCATCTTGGGTCTGTGGGCTTAGACCTGTGCCCATGACCACCTGATTCCACCAGTTGCCCCTTAAGATCTTTAGCTCTTTTTGAGTGTTTTTAACCAGACTCCAAGTTAATTCTGGTCCCCAGTCACAGGGCACTCTCATATTGGAGTATTATTTTCCAATGGGTCACTTCTGATAGCTCCCACCCCCTTATGTTTATCCTCTGATATCAGTCCAATGGTTCCCCATATACTATACCTCTTCACTGCAGTCTTTTGACCCTGTAGAGATACAGAAGTGTATAATCCTACATTTCAGGCTGATTTCATGGATGTTCAGAGTGTTCTGGTAGATAATTAGCTCATTTAGGGAATGAGATGAAACAGGGTCTCCTACTTTACCATCTTGCCCCTCTCTGTTTGTTTATTTTTTTGTTTGATACTTTTTGTATTTAACACCCATTGTTCTAGACAAAGTAGACAACAGTTTTCCATCATTCAGACACCAACAGATTAAAACTGGGAGGGAATATTGCCATATTGGTATTGCACTCAACTTGAATTCAACTCAGAATCTTACTATACTTATTCTGGGTGACTCATGACTCTCCATTGTGCCTGGTAAAAACAAACAAACAAACAAACAAACAAACAAACAAAAAATTGTGTTGTCTTTTACTCTCATCACATGTAGGATTGATCCTTAATTTTTCAAGTTCCATAAGTTACAATTGGTTAAAAAGATTAATATCAGCACTTCATTTTAACTCTAAAATAAATAAAACATATATTCTCATCCCATCTTACCACACCCTCCTTTGGACGAGACACATTTCTCTATAATTGGGTGTCTTCTTGCCAGTATTTTTTTTTTCTTTCCTTTCCAATCAATGTCTTAAGATTGTTGTAGAGGGTATGGTTTTGCTTTAGTTACTGAAATTTCAGCATTTCTCCTTTCTTTTTCTCCAGAAGTCAATTTAATGTTAAGACCTTACCTGTGGAATTGGTGCTTTTGTGAAAATGTGTCTGAGAGGAATAAAAAGAAAAGCAGGAAAGAGTTTTGATGAAACAAATTTTTGAAGGAGTAATAAGAAAACCATAAAGCCAAAGCTTATTTTCCTTTCTATACCTGGAATGCCTTCTTATTTTTCTTTAATCTACAAGTGTTTTAACTTTAAGCAACACAATCTTAATGAGAATCAGAGAATAAAAAAAAAGTTAATTCAAAAAACTAATGGAAGTTCAGGAATTAAACAGATGTTAGGGATGAACAGAAATTTTGAAAAAACCTGATAATATCTCTATTGAATATGTTTTTCTCTTCATCTTCCTTTCATTCTTTCAGAATGACAGCCTCCTTGTGTTTATAAATAAAGCTCAGAAGACTTCTAATGAAGATGTGCCAGCCTTATCATTGAAGGAAATGAAAAAAAAATTGAAGAATTAGTATTTTAATCCCAAATTTAGGATTCCTATTAGAGAGGTTCAGATTTGGTTAGATATCCATCCTGGAAATAAGAATTTGTGACCTGAGTATGTAGTGTGGTTCACAAGTATATATACAGACCAATCAGTGTGGCCAGGAAAGCAGAGGAAAAAGAAAAAAAAAAAAACTGGATAAAAAGCCTGATAATTAGGCTCACAAAATTATTGGAGGACTGAAATGTGCATAAAATTATTTTTTTGTAGTGTACCAGAGAAAACTTTGTTATAGTTGACATTTGAATGAGCCTGGAAAAAAGGACTGGATTTGTTTAGGTGGAACGAAGAGTGAAAGGGAATGTCAAATACAAGTATCAATATGAATATGTGGTGGAAGTGAGGCAGGCAGACAAAGATATTTAAATGATTGAACAGGGAAGTGGGATACCTGTAGGTGGACACTGGAGAATGAGATTGGAAATAATTTGACTCAAAGCCTTGGAGAATTTTCAATTACAACCAAGGAAACTGCATTTATTTTTTAAAATATTGAAGAAGGATTGGTAATTTTTGATCAGATAATAATGAAATCATTGGAGACTTGACACAGACAATTGTTAGAATCAAGATGAAAGGTAATAAATGTATAAACTAGGAGACGGGGTGGAAATAAATATGACATATTGTGTGAAAATATTGTGGAAGAAAGATAAATTATAATTGGTAACGCACCATAGTGAAAAACAAGGCAGACACAGGTTTTGAGTCTAGGTGACTGGATAGATGCAGGTATCACGTGCAGACATAAGAAAAATATGAAACTAAGAAAGGGAAGATGCATCATATTTTTTAGGAAGTCATAGGATATCTGGAGCTACACAGAAGGAGGAACTGAAAATTCAGGAATGGAAAACACATAAGTCAAGGCTAGAAACACAGATTTGGCAGTCATGCACACAGAGGTGAACACTGAATTCAGTTCTAGTAAGATGGTTCAGATTAAATTTATGGAGAAAGATGAGAAGACTTAGATCTATGGGCAAGTTTCTAATTATTAGTATTCATTGTAGAGTAATAATAAAGTAAGGTAAAATTTTTGCAATAAATAAGGTGTTCTAATCAAAACAATGTTTGAGTTATAAAATATCCTAATGGAACATAGTGGTAGATATCAGATTTGACTTACATTCTTCTTCCAAAACAACTTATCTTTTTGAAAATTTTTCATTGATGTGAATTCTTAGTCAACAATAAAAACCATTTAGCTCCCTTATGGGTGCTCTGTTACGAGGTTTGGACGTTGTCCCTCCACCCCAAAAACCCCACCTCCCATGATTACAATAACTTGCTAAGGTGATTGTCAAACTTTCAAAGGAAGATGCTGGAAATGGGTATGAGAATATAATGTAATCCACACTTGGAGTTTTTCTTAATTTGCTATGGAAAATTCATTTATCTGTTCATTTAGCAAACAAGTAGTGATTATCTATTGTGTGCTTTTCTTATTGGTTGTAGTTTATTTGCTTATCAAACTAGACTCTTACCACTTAGAGGAAATATACGCAAAATTATTTTAAAATACTGAGTTCCTTCAAGGTTAATAAAGTAATTCTTAAAGAAAACTAGCCAACTGTAGTTTGGGGAAAATTTTCAAACTGTTTTGAGGGTACTAATGCTGGATAATTTATCATAAGATTGTGACACTAATGTGAGAAAATTCTAAAAAAGCTTTAGAGGAAGAAATTTTTATTTCCTTACTCACTCAAAATATTTATGCCAAAATGTATGGAAATGAATGAGTATTTACAGAAATAGAAATTGAAATGTTTATGGTAGGTCATAAAAGTAATGCTCAACTTCATTCACATGCAATAATTATATATTTAAAACCATGTTATGCCTGTAAGGACAGGCTTTCCCACTTTCCTCCCCTGTGTCTTTTGAAGTCACAAAGCTTTAAATTTCTAGTTTTAAAGTTTTCACTCAAAATGTCATTTATTGCATGAGTTGCTTTCAGAATAATGCAGTTCATCATCTTATTACATATAGTATTTTAAGTTGTGTTAAAAAATGGCAAGTAGTTGGTAAGAAGATTAAAACAGTATCATATACATATATATGTATATATGGTACTATAAAGTTTAGAGTGAAAACAGCAGCATTTTGCTTCTCTCTTCCCTAGCCCAGGGCTGACCTACTCCCATACTCAGGGCTGACCACTTTCAAATATTTAATTATTATTCCTGGTGTTTATTTTCATATTTTATCTACAGTATGCTATGTTAGTAATTTCATATAACATTTCATGTTAGTTAGCAACTTCCTGTTAAAGAAGGGGAATTTTTATTATAATACCTCTCCCTCAACTTCAAATCCCTGCATGCTACCATCTATAATTATATGAGTATTTTTTGTTTGAATCAATGATTTTGTTTTTATTTTATTGACTATATATTTAAATTAATTGTTTCTGCAATAATATTAAAGCATACTTAGGTTTTCTTGATATGAAACTTACTGATTTTTCTGGCATTAGTGATTGCCTTGCATTTTGACTCGTTTGGTTTTCAATTAGCAATAATCGCACCTCAGATAAACCTCATTGACTATGATACTGCCACTGCACAAAGCTAGTTATCTTTGTATCTTAATTTAATTGCTTGAACTTGCTCCATCAGATATGATAGATACCTACCAATGTCATTTTGAAGTGTCTGAGCATATTACATAATTGGAGGGTTTAGTTTTTGATTTTGTTTTCTTCCTCCTAGAAGCTCCCTTCTTCCTGACACAATAAATCCTGTCTGTTCTCATTACCTGATGGCACACTATCATTCTAATATTTTCCTTCCTAAATTCTAGATCATCTTTTGTTGTTTTTTGGCATTGGATTTCCTGTTCCCTGGACTTCACATTTTATAATAGCTTCATATCAAAGGGAGGATGGAAAGTAAATATATATTGGGAATGTTTGTATTGCTGAGAATGTCTTCTATTCTTACTCTTAAACTTGACTGATACTTTTTTGGGTATATAATTTTAAAATGAAAATCATTTGCCTTTAGAAATTTTAGTCCTGCTATGAATGAGAAATCTGAGATAATTGGCATTTGTTTCCTGATTTGCAATATGACTTTTCTCTCAGGTGTTTTTTTATTTGTTTGTTTGTTTGTTTTGTTTTTTATTCCTTATATTCTAGACTTCATAATTAGGTGCATTAGATAGCATATATATTATATATCATTTTGTTCATTATGCTGGGCTCTTGTATACACAATAGGATATACTTTTCTATGTGGAGACTCCTTGGCAATTTTAAAATATTCTTTTATAATTTATGTGTTTATTATTCTTACTTTGTTAAACTCAGCCAGATGAGAACTTCTGAGTTGATTATTTAAATGTCTTAACTTGCCTTTTTTCATTTTATTTTTTATTTTATTCTTTCAGATTCTTTATACATTATCTTCTGACCCTATTGTTGAATTTTTTTGTGTGCTATTAAAGTTTTAATTTCCAAGATCTCATTATTCTTTAGTGATTTCATTTTTATGGATTCCTATGAACAATTTATAAATGCAATTTTTACTTAACTTTTCCCTGGATATAAATTGTACATATTTCCCTTATGCATGATGTTTGTTTTTTCTGGGTTAGAACACCTCCCCTCTTTTCTATGATTATGTTTTGTCTTGGAGACTTCCTTTTATGACTGGCATTTACTGGTAGTCCATTCATCATTAACAGTGAGATATTAATGACAGATTGACAGTTCTGCTTGAGTAGAGAATATTGACATGTAAGCTACACGGTAATAGAAGCTAGTAATCTAGCTTTTTTATTATGAACTCTAAATGTCAGTGTTTTGAGATTTTACTGTGACACTGTTAATTTCCTTCGGCACTAAGTCTTCCAATCCCAGCCTAAGAGGCACAGGCCTGGCTGCAGAAATTTTTGAAACAAAGCAAGATGAAAGCTCAAGTTGGTCTGACTCTCAAGAGTACAGATTTCTGCCTTGTCCTCTGGTTTTCATTGTGTCTTCTTTTTCTCTCTCTTCGGAGCAAGATTTCTTATTTATTTGGAGTCCCTCTTAATCATCCTTGATGATGGAGTAGAGAGATGAGGGCAGTCACTTTACAGAGAAGAAAAATGAATAGGGTTTGGGCATTTCCAATAGTCTGTTTTATTTTTTTATTTTTTTATTTTTTTTTTTTTTTTATTTTTTTATTTTTTTTAAAGATTTTATTTATTTATTTGACAGAGAGAGATCACAAGCAGGCAGAGAGGCAGGCAGAGAGAGAGGAGGAAGCAGGCTCCCTGCTGAGCAGAAAGCCCAACGTGGGGCTCAAACCCAGGACCCCGAGATCATGACCTGAGCCGAAGGCAGCGGCTTAACCCACTGAGCCACCCAGGCGCCCCTCCAATAGTCTGTTTTATAAGACTTATTCTCATTTGAGTATCTTTTCAAGCTCTGGTCCCATTATATAGGAAACTCCATCAAATATTCAGATGGTTGGCTTTCTTTCTCTCTTCCCTATACTCAAATGCCACCCTCTATGAGAACTATCCTTAACCACCGTATTGAGAATTGACTTTGCCTTCCAACTCTCTATGTTCCCTATACATATTTTCCAGCTTATTTTCCTGGAAAAAAAATTACTTAATAACTTCTTGATAATTTATTTATTCTCTTTTTCTCTCCTTTAGGATATAATTTTCATGAGCACAAAGATTAACTGCTATCAGTGAACCACTACAGGGTCCAGGTAAACACAGTCCCAAACACAGAAGCTAGTCCACAAATAATTAAATAACAATTTTATTTTTATTTTAATAATTTTTAGGGTTTTCTGTATTGACTACCACATTTCCTATGATTAAAGATAAGTTTTATTTCTTCCTTTCCAAATGGTGTGCCTTTTATTTGTTTGTTTTCCTGCCTTATTGCATCACCTAGAACTTCTAATAAGATATCGAATAAGAGGGGTGGTTAGAGTGGATACTCTTAATCTTGAAATTAGGTAAAAGATATTCAGTCTATTGCATTAAAATATGTTACCAGGAGATTTTTTTTTTTTTTCAGAAGCTCTTTATCAATCCAAGGAAACTCATTCTGATTCCTAGTTTGCTTAGACTTTTGGTCATGAACGGATGAATACTGATAAAATTCATGATTTCTTACATCTGGTGAAATTATGATTTTTTCTTTATCTGTTGATATTTTGATGGACTTCATAGTGTTGTTGACCCAGCCTATATTGGTGAGATGAACACCACTTACCAGTGCTGTATTATGTTTATACATGTTGCTAGATTATATTTGCTTATATTTTCTTGAGAATTCTTTCAGTTATAGGTAATTGTCTATGCAACTTTTTTTAAATGCTTTTCTCTAGTTTTAGAATCAAGATAATGCCAACCTTATAAAATGTATTGGAAATTATTTCCTTCTGAATATTTCCTGTAAGAATGTATGTTTGATATTACTTCTTTGTTAAATGTGTGATTTAATACACCAGTGAAGTGGGTGCCTGAGTGGCTCAGTCATTAAGTGTCTGTCTTTGGCTCAGATCATGATCCCAAGGTCCTGGGATGGAGCCCCACTGGGCTCCCTGCTCAGCAGGAAGCCTGCTTCTCCCTCTGCTACTCCTCCTGGTTGTGTTCCTTCTCTCACTGTCTCTCTCTCTCTGTCAAATAAATAAATAAAATCTTTAGAAAAATTCACTAATGAAGCTACTTTCCTTGGATTTTTCTTTTGCTTTTTTTGGGGGTGGGTATTATTAGTACAAGTCAATATCATTAATGAATGTGAGATTTTTAGTTTATCTATTTTTTATTGGGTAGGCTTGGTTTGAGTTTTTTAAAGTTTTTTAAATTTTCCCATTTCATTTATTTTTACCAATGGCTATAAAATTTTTAACATATAATTATCATTTTAAAGTCGGTAGAGTCTCTAATCCCCTTCCATTTCTCATGTCTATAATACCTATCTTCTCTTTTCTTGTTCAGTTGAACTAGAATCAGAATCAGATAGCCTTTTATTTCTTTTGTTGTCTGCTGTGGTTGGGACTTCTCGTACTGTCAAATGAAAATGGTGAGAATGGGCAACCTTGTCTTGTTCCTCATCTTAGGGGAAAAACTGAGAGAGTTTTGAGTATGATGTTAGCTGTGACTTTTTCACATATGGCCTTTATTATGTCGAGGTATGCTCCCTCTAAACTTACTTTGTTGAGAGCTTTTACCATGAATGAATGTTGTACATTGTCAAATGATTTTTTTGCATCTATTGAAATTATCATGTGGTTTTTATCTTTTCTCTTGTGATGTGACTTATCACATTGATTGATACTGTTAATATTGAACCAGCCTTGCATTCCAGGAATAAATGCCACTTGATCATGGTGAATGATTTTTTTTTTAATGTATTATTTGGTTCAATTTGTTAATATTTTGTTGAGAAATTTTGCATCTATATTCATCAGAGGTATTGGCTTATAATTCTCTTTTTTTTGGTGGTATCTTTTTCTGGTTTTGGTATCAGGGTAATGCTGGCTTCATAGAATGAATTTTGAAGTTTTGTTTCCTCTTCAGCTTTGTTTGGGATACTTTAAGAATAGGTAGTAACACTTCTTTAAATGTTTGCTGGAATTCACCTGTGAAGTTTTCTTATTCTGGACTTTTGTTTGTTAGGATTTTTGGCAGGGGAGCAGAGATTCGGTTTCATAGCTAAAACTGTCTCTTTAAATTTTCTCTTTCTTCCTGTTTCATCTTTGGTAGGTTATGTGTTTCTAGGAATTAATTCATTTCTTCTAGGCTGTTCAACTTGTTGGCATATAACTTTCTATGATATTTTCTTATAACCTGTGTATTTCTGTAGTGTCAGTTGCTATTTCTGCTTTCTCTTCTTTCATTTCTGATTGCAATTATTTGGGTCCTTTGTTTTTGATAAGTCTGGCTAAAGTTTTACCAATCTTGCTGATTTTTTTTTTCAAAGAGCAAACACCTGTTTTCATTTATCTGTTCTAATATTCATTTAGTTTCTATTTTTTCTCTGTTCTTATCTTTATTAATCCCATCCTTCTCTTGAATTTGTGTTTTGTTCATTCTTTTTCTAGCTCCTTTTGGTGTAAGTTTAGGTTATTTGAGATTTTTCTTGCTTCTTGAAGTAGACCTGTATTGCTATTATAAACTTCCTTCTTAGAGCCACTTTTCTGATCCCAAAGATTTTGGAACATGAGTTTTCATTTTCATTTGTCTCCATGTATTGTTTTTTGTATTTGTTTTTTGATAATTGGTTGACACATTCATTGTTTAGTAGCATATTATTTAATCTTGCATACCCCTGTGTTCTTTCCAGATTTTTTTCTTATGGTTTCATCTAGTTTCATATTGCTGTGGTCAGAAAGATGTATGGTATGACTTTAATCTTTTTGAATTTGTTGATATTCCTTTTGAGCCCAACATGTGATCTATTCTAGAGAATGCTCCATATGCACTTGGAAAGAATGTGTATTCTGTCTTAGGATGGAATATTCTCAATATATCTATTAGATCATTGGTCCATTGTACTATTCAAAGCCATTGTTTCCTTGTTGATTTTCTGTTTGGATGATCTATGCATGATGTAAGCTGGACGTTAAAGTCCCCTACTATTATTGTATTATTAAATTACTTCTCTTATGTTTGTTATTAGCTGCTTTATGTATTTGGGTGATCCCATGTAGGGTGCATAAATATTTGCAGTTGTTATATCTTTTTGTTGAATTGTTTCCTTTGTAATTATACAGTGTCTTTTTTTGTCTCTTATTACAGTCTTTGTCCTAAAATCTGTTTTTTTTTCAATATAAGTATTGCTACCCTGGCTTTCTTTTCACTTTTATTAGCATGATAATTGCTTTTCCAACCTTTTTCTGTCAATATACAGGTGTCTAGGTCTAAAATGAGTCTCTTGTAGGCAAAATATAAATGGGTCTTCCTTTTTTATCCCTTCTGTCACTTTATCTCTTTTGATTGGAATATTAAGTTCATTTACATTAAAGTAATTATTGATAGGCATTTACTTATTGTTATTTTGTGGTTTGTTTTATGGTTTTGTTTTGTTTTGTTTTCAATTCTTCTCTGTTCCTGTTTTCTTTTGTTCTCTTCTCTCATGGTTTGCTGGCTTTCTTTAGTAATATACTTGGACTCCTTTCTCTTTATTTTTTGCTAACTTATTACTAGTAGTTGATTTGTGATTACCATTAGGCTTGTATATAACATCTTATGTATATAGCAGTCTATATTAAGGTGATAGTCACTTCAGTTCAGGTGAACTGAATTTCAACCCCTTTTCCTCCCATGTTTTAGGTATACAATGGTGTACTTTACATCCTTTTATTTTGTGAATACCTTGACTGATGTTTATAGATTACTTAACTTTGCTGCTTTTGTGCTTCCTAGTTTCCCTACTCCTGCTTATGGTTGAGTAATAGCCTTGCTGGATAGAGTGTCTTGGCTGCAGGTTTTTTCTTCTAGCACTTTGATTATATCATGCCACTTTATTCTGGCAATTAAAGTTTCTGTTGAAAAATCTGCTGATAGCCTCAATGGGATTTCCTTTGTATCCAACTGTTTTCTCTTGCTGCTTTTAAAATTCCTTCTACTTTTTGCCATTTTGATTACTGTATGTCTTGGTGTAGACCTCCTTGGATTGACTTTATTTTGGGGCTTTTTATACCTCCTCAATCTGAATATCTGTTTTTTTTTTTTTTTTTTTTTTTTTTTTTTTACAGCTTTATAAACATATATTTTTATCCCCAGGGGTAGAGGTCTGCGAATCGCCAGGTTTACACACTTCACAGCACTCACCATAGCACATACCCTCCCCAATATCCATAACCCCACCCCCCTCTCCCAACCCCCTCCCCCCATCAACCCTCAGTTTGTTTTGTGAGATTAAGAGTCACTTATGGTTTGTCTCCCTCCCAATCCCATCTTGTTTCATTTACTCTTCTCCTACCCCCTCAACCCCCCATGTTGCATCTCCTCTCCCTCATATCAGGGAGATCATATGATAGTTGTCTTTCTCCGATTGACTTATTTCGCTAAGCATGATACCCTCTAGTTCCATCCACGTCATCGCAAATGGCAAGATTTCATTTCTTTTGATGGCTGCATAGTATTCCATCGTGTATATATACCACATCTTCTTTATCCATTCGTCTGTAGATGGACATCGAGGTTCTTTCCATAGTTTGGCTATTGTAGACATTGCTGCTATAAACATTCAGGTGCACGTGCCCCTTCGGATCACTACGTTTGTATCTTTAGGGTAAATACCCAGCAGTGCAATTGCAGGGTTATAGGGTAGTTCTATTTTCAACATTTTGAGGAACCTCCATGCTGTTTTCCAGAGTGGTTGCACCAGCTTGCATTCCCACCAACAGTGTAGGAGGGTTCCCCTTTCTCCGCATCCTCGCCAGCATCTGTCATTTCCTGACTTGTTAATTTTAGCCATTCTGACTGGTGTGAGGTGATATCTCATTGTGGTTTTGATTTGTATTTCCCTGATGCCGAGTGATATGGAGCACTTTTTCATGTGTCTGTTGGCCATCTGGATGCCTTCTTTGCAGAAATATCTGTTCATGTCCTCTGCCCGTTTCTTGATTGGATTATTTGTTCTTTGGGTGTTGAGTTTGCTAAGTTCTTTATAGATTTTGGACACTAGCCCTTTATCTGAAATGTCATTTGCAAATATCTTCTCCCATTCTGTCAGTTGTCTTTTGGTTTTGTTCACTGTTTCATTTGCTGTGCAAAAGCTTTTGATCTTGATAAAATCCCAAAAGTTCATTTTTGCCCTTGCTTCCCTTGCCTTTGGTGAAGTTCCTAGGAAGATGTTGCTGCGGCTGAGGTCGAAGAGGTTGCTGCCTGTGTTCTCCTCGAGGATTTTGATGGATTCCTTTCTCACATTGAGATCCTTCATCCATTTTGAGTCTATTTTCGTGTGTGGTGTAAGGAAATGATCCAATTTCATTTTTCTGCATGTGGCTGTCCAATTTTCCCAACACGATTTATTGAAGAGGCTGTCTTTTTTCCATTGGACATTCTTTCCTGCTTTGTCGAAGACTAGTTGACCATAGAGTTGAGGGTCTATTTCTGGGCTCTCTATTCTGTTCCATTGATCTATGTGTCTGTTTTTGTGCCAGTACCATGCTGTCTTGATGATGACAGCTTTGTAATAGAGCTTGAAGTCCGGAATTGTGATGCCACCAACTTTGGCTTTTTTTTTTTTCAATATTCCTTTGGCTATACGAGGTCTTTTCTGGTTCCATATAAATTTTAGGATTATTTGTTCCATTTCTTTGAAAAAAAATGGATGGTAATTTGATAGGAATTGCATTAAATGTGTAGATTGCTTTAGGTAGCATAGACATTTTCACAATATTTATTCTTCCAATCCAGGAGCATGGAACATTTTTCCATTTCTTTGTGTCTTCCTCAATTTCTTTCATGAGTCCTTTATAGTTTTCTGAGTATAGATTCTTAGTCTCTTTGGTTAGGTTTATTCCTAGGTATCTTATAGTTTTGGGTGCAATTGTAAATGGGATGGACTCCTTAATTTCTCTTTCTTCTGTCTTGTTGTTGGTGTAGAGAAATGCAACTGATTTCTGTGCATTGATTTTATATCCTGACACTTTACTGAATTCCTGTACAAGTTCTAGCAGTTTTGGAGTGGAGTCTTTTGGGTTTTCCACATAGAGTATCATATCATCTGCAAAGAGTGATAGTTTGACTTCTTCTTTGCCAATTTGGATGCCTTGAATTTCCTTTTGTTGTCTGATTGCTGAGGCTAGGACTTCTAGTACTATGTTGAATAGCAGTGGTGATAACGGACATCCCTGCCATGTTCCTGACCTTAGCGGAAAAGCTTTCAGTTTTTCTCCATTGAGAATGATATTTGCGGTGGGTTTTTCATAGATGGCTTTGATAATATTGAGGTATGTGCCCTCTATCCCTACACTTAGAAGTTTTGATCAGGAAGGAATGCTGTACTTTGTCCAATGCTTTTTCAGCATCTATAGAGAGTATCATATGGTTCTTGTTCTTTCTTTTATTAATGTGTTGTATCACATTGATTGATTTGCGGATGTTGAACCAACCTTGCAGCCCTGGAATAAATCCCACTTGGTCGTGGTGAATAATCCTTTTAATGTACTGTTGAATCCTATTGGCTAGTATTTGGCGAGAATTTTTGCATCTGTGTTCATCAAGGATATTGGTCTGTAGTTCTCTTTTTTGTTGGGATCCTTGTCTGGTTTTGGGATCAAGGTGATGCTGGCCTCATAAAATGAGTTTGGAAGTTTTCCTTCTATTGCTATTTTTTGGAACAGTTTCAGGAGAATAGGAATTAGTTCTTCTTTAAATGTTTGGTAGAATTCCCCCGGGAAGCCGTCTGGCACTGGGCTTTTGTTTGTTTGGAGATTTTTGATGACTGTTTCAATCTCCTTACTGGTTATGGGTCTGTTCAGGCTTTCTATTTCTTCCTGGTTCAGTTGTGGTAGTTTATATGTCTCTAGGAATGCATCCATTTCTTCCAGATTGTCAAATTTGTTGGCGTAGAGTTGCTCATAGTATGTTCTTATAATTGTCTGTATTTCTTTGGTGTTCGTTGTGATCTCTCCTCTTTCATTCATGATTTTATTTATTTGGGTCCTCTCTCTTTTCTTTTTGATAAGTCTGGCCACAGGTTTATCAATCTTATTAATTCTTTCAAAGAACCAGCTCCTAGTTTCATTGATTTGTTCTATTGTTTTTTTTTTTTTTTTTTTGGTTTCTATTTCATTGATTTCTGCTCTAATCTTTATGATTTCTCTTCTCCTGCTGGGTTTAGGGTTTCTTTCTTGTTCTTTCTCCAGCTCCTTTAGGTGTAGGGTTAGGTTGTGTACCTGAGACCTTTCTTGTTTCTTGAGAAAGGCTTGTACCGCTATATATTTTCCTCTCACGACTGCCTTTGTTGTGTCCCACAGATTCTGAACCGTTGTGTTTTCATTATCATTTGTTTCCATAAATTTTTTCAATTCTTCTTTAATTTCCTGGTTGACCCATTCATTCTTTAGAAGGATGCTGTTGAGTCTCCATGTGTTTGGGTTCTTTCCAAATTTCCTCTTGTTATTGAGTTCTAGCTTTAGACCATTGTGGTCTGAAAATATGCAGGGAATGATCCCAATCTTTTGATACCAGTTGAGCCTTGATTTAGGACCAAGAATGTGATCTATTCTGGAGAATGTTCCATGTGCACTAGAGAAAAATGTGTATTCTGTTGCTTTGGGATGAAATGTTCTGAATATATCTGTGATGTCCATCTCGTCCAGTGTGTCATTTAAGGCCTTGATTTCCTTGTTGATCTTTTGCTTGGATGATCTGTCCATTTCAGTGAGGGGAGTGTTAAAATCCCCTACTATTATTGTATTCTTGTCGATGTGTTTCTTTGATTTTGTTATTAATTGGTTTATATAGTTGGCTGCTCCCACGTTAGGGGCATAGATATTTAAAATTGTTAGATCTTCTTGTTGGACAGTTCCTTTGAGTATGATATAGTGTCCTTCCTCATCTCTTATTATAGTCTTTGGCTTAAAATCTAATTGATCTGATATAAGGATTGCCACTCCTGCTTTCTTCTGATGTCCATTACCATGGTAAATTCTTTTCCACCCCCTCACTTTAAATCTGCAGGTGTCTTCAGGTCTAAGATGAGTTTCCTGTAGGCAACATATAGATGGGTTTTGTTTTTTTATCCATTCTGGTACCCTGTGTCTTTTGATTGGGGCATTTAGCCCATTAACATTCAGGGTAAGTATTGAGAGATATGAATTTAGTGCCATTGTATTGCCTGTAAGGTGACTGTTATTGTATATTGTCTCTGTTTCTTTCTGATCTACTACTTTTAGGGTCTCTCTTTGCTTAGAGGACCCCTTTCAATATTTCCTGTAGAGCTGGTTTGGTATTTGCAAATTCTTTCAGTTTTTGTTTGTCCTGGAAGCTTTTTATCTCTCCTTCTATTTTCAATGATAGCCTAGCTGGATATAGTATTCTTGGCTGCATGTTTTTCTCGTTTAGTACTCTGAATATATCATGCCAGCTCTTTCTGGCCTGCCAGGTCTCTGTGGATAAGTCTGCTGCCAATCTAATATTTTTACCATTGTACGTTACAGACTTCTTTTCCTGGGCTGCTTTCAGGATCTTTTCTTTGTCACTAAGACTTGTAAATTTTACTATTAGGTGACGGGGTGTGGACCTATTCTTATTGATTTTGAGGGGGGTTCTCTGAACCTCTTGAATTTTGATGCTTGTTCCCTTTGCCATATTGGGGAAATTCTCTCCAATAATTCTCTCCAATATACCTTCTGCTCCCCTCTCTGTTTCCTCTTCTTCTGGAATCCCAATTATTCTAATGTTGTTTCGTCTTATGGTGTCACTTATCTCTCAAATTCTCCCCTCTTGGTCCAGTAGCTGTTTGTCCCTCTTTTGCTCAGCTTCTTTATCCTCTGTCATTTGGTCTTCTATATCACTAATTCTTTCTTCTGCCTCATTTATCCTAGCAGTGAGAGCCTCCATTTTTTATTGCACCTCATTAATAGCTTTTTTGATTTCAACTTGGTTAGATTTTAGTTCTTTTATTTCTCCAGAAAGGGCTTTTATATCTCCCGAGAGGGTTGCTTTAATGTCTTCCATGCCTTTTTCAAGCCCGGCTAGAACCTTGAGAATCGTCATTCTGAACCCTATATCTGACATATTACCAATGTCTGTATTGATTAGGTCCCTAGCCTTTGGTACTACCTCTTGTTCTTTTTTTTGTTGTGAATTTTTCCGCCTTGTCATTTTGTCCATATAAGAGTTTATGAAGGAGCAAGTAAAATACTAAAAGGGTGGCAACAACCCCAGGAAAATATGCTTTAGCCAAATCAGAAGAGATCCCAAATCATGAGGGGGGAGAAAGGGGATAAAAAGGGGTTCAAAAAGAAAAAAAAAAAAAAGAAACTATTTAAAAAAAGAAAGCCGATAAAGAAAAAATATAAAAAGAGGAAAAAAATATATATATATATTAGATAAACTATTTAAAAAACGTTAAAAAAAAAACGGTAAAAGTTAAAAAAATTTAGCAGAAGAAGAGAAAAAGAAAAAAAAATTGAAAAAGAAAAAATAATTAAATTAACTGCAAGGCTAAAAAATCATGGGGAGAAAGCCGTGAGTTCCGTGCTTTGCTTTCTTCTCCTTGGAATTCTGCCGCTCTCCTTGGTATTGAAACTGCACTCCTCGGTAGGTGAACTTGGTCCTGGCTGGGTTTCCCGTTGATCTTCTGGGGGAGGGGCCTGTTGTAGTGATTCTCAAGCGTCTTTGCCCGAGGTGGAGTTGCACCGCCCTTACCCGGGGCCGCGCTGAGTAATCCGCTCAGGTTTGCTTTCGGGAGCTTTTGTTCCCTGAGCGCTTTCTGTAGAGTTCCGGAAGACGGGAATGAAGATGGCGGCCTCCCTGTCTCCGGCCCGGAGGAGCCGAGAGCCCGGGGCCCCACTCCTCAGTGCGCCCTCAGAGAACAGCGCCCAATGACTCCCGTCACCCTGGTCTCTGGCCGCGCTCCGAGCTGACCGAGCCTGCGACCGGTTCAAGGCAACCCCGAGCTGAGAGTCACTCCTCGGCTCTGTCTCTGTAGCCGGCTTCCCCGCTCCAACACCGGTAAGCTCTGCGACACTCAGACACCCCTGATCCTTCTGTGACCCTGCGGGACCTGAGGCCGCCCTGACCCCGCCTGGGCTTCACCCCAGTTAAACCTCTGGAGCGATGTCCCTCAGCGGAACAGACTTTTAAAAGTCCTGATTTTGCTCCGTTGCTCCGTTGCTCTGCCGCTCGCCGGGAGCCGGCCCCTCCCCCCGCGGTCTATCTTCCCGTCGCTTTGGATTCACTTTTCCGCCAGTCCTACCTTTCAGATAGTGGTTGATTTCTGTTTCTAGAATTGCTGTTCTTCTTCTCTTCAATCTCCCGTTGGTTTTGTAGGTGTTTGCAATCTTTAGATAAGCTATTTAGCTGATCTCCGCTACCCGAAGTAGTCTCAGCCTGCTACTTCTCCGACATCTTGACTCCTCCCCTGTTTTTTTTTTTTTTTTTTTTTTTTTTTTTTTTTTTTTTTTCCCCCCAGATTTGGGATCTTTTCAGCCATAATTTCTTCAAATAAATTTTCTGCCCCCTTTTTTCTCTCTTATCCTTCTGGGACCTCTGTATGAATGTTATTATGCTTATGTTATGTATTGCTTGATGTTGTCACTAAGTTTCCTAAGATTGCATATTTTATTTCCTTTCTTTCTTTCTTTCTTTTTTTCTTTCTTTCCTTTTTTTCTTTTTTCCTCTCACCAGCTCAGCTTGATTACTTTCCATTACTCTGTCCTTCAGGTCACTGATTTGTTTTTCAGCTTCCTCTAGCTTGCTATGTATTTCATCTAGTGTATTTTTAATTTCATTTATTGAGTTATTTATTTGATTCTTTTTTATCTTTTCTATGTCTTTATTAACATTCTTCTTGAGGTTCTCTGCTCATCTCACAAGTCAGGTGAATTTGTTCATGACCACTATTTTATATTCCCTTTTAGATATATTACCTATCTCTCTTATGTTTAGCTCTCTTGCTGTAATTTTGTCCTTTTCTTTCACTTGGGACATATTCCTCTCTCTCTTCATTTTTTCCAATTCCCTATGTCTGTTTCTATTTGTTAGGAAAGTCAGCTGTTTCTTCTGCTCTTGAAAGCAGTAGCCTTATGAAAAAGAAATCATATGGTGCCCTGCAGTTCAATGTTCCCTGTCCCCTAGAACCTAGTGCTTCAGGGGTGTTTCCTATGTGTGTTACATGTGCCCTACTGTTGTGGCTGAGACACCTTTATCTTTAGTTCAGTTACCTGTGATAGTTCTCTATGCCTATTGTGGGCAGGGTTCAGTCTGCAGCCACCTTGAGCTTGAGTGGAATCAGACCAAACCTTTGCCAGAGATGTGTTAGCACTGAGATACTGGGAATGTTCCTGTGTTGTCCCTGAAGCTTTTGCTGGGGGGTAGACTTGCAGTTAGACTAGATATCTCTCCACAGCCCACTGCTAGGCCTGCAGTTGAATGGTGTATGCAACTATCATTCCCTCTTCCCAGGACAGGTATTAATTTGGAGTGGCATTGCTCCCTTTTGGGACTGATTGCATTGTTTCCAGTTTTGTGCTACCAATTTGGATGGGCTTTGGCCAAGAGCATATTGGAGAATGTGGCTGGTCTGAAGGGGCTGGGCTTCTTGTGTTAACAAGGTTTGTGCAGGTCTGCTATGGGAGGGCATCTGGAACCCAGCCTGGCTGGAGGGGACATGTCCACAGGAGAACATGAGTGCAGGGTGAGCTGTTAGCAATTTAGATTGTGAATATTGACCTGCACTGGTTTCTGCAGGGGTCTGTTTGTCTAGGCTAGAGAGATAAGGAGAGAAGTGGCATCTACTAGCTCTCTTGTTCTTGGAGAAGATTCCCAATATCCCTGCCTCTCTAGCACATGCTCTGAGATTAGTAAACAAATATCCTTTCTGTAAACTCCAGGTGCCTTTCAAACTGCTGCCTCCATGTTGTATCTCCACAGGGAATTTTGTCCTTCTCTCTCTTTAAGAGTAGTGACTCAGTTCCCTATTGTCCTCCTAACTCTCCCAGAGCTGAGCCCACTGATTTTTAAGTTCCAGGTGTTAAGCCCCATTGAGTGTAAGAACTTGTGAAATTATGTCCTTCTAGTTTTCAAAGCCAAATGTTATGGGGATTGCTTTTCCCATGCCTGGAGTGCCTGTTGTAAGTGTCTGTTTCTTTTCCCTCTCCATTCCATGGTATTGCTTCTTCCCAAGGACAGTCCCATGGGTCTCTTTAGCTTCTGACCATGTCTCCACCCTTCCTACCCTTTGATGTGGCCCCCTCTCTGCATTAGCTGTGGAGATTCTGTTCTGCCAGTCTCTGGGTCATTTTCTGGGTTATTTACATTGAAACAGGTATTATAACCATGGAACAAGGTGAGCTTAGGGTCCTCCTACTCTGCCATCTTTCACTGAAGTAGTATTCCATATGTTTGAAATATATGTTTTCATTGTCACTTAATTCAAAATATTTTATCATTACTTTTTTTAATTTTCTCTTTGACCCATGGGTTGTTGGGAGTTGTATTTTATTTTCAAATATTTGTGAGGTATCTTTACACAATTCATTTCTAATTTTAAATCATCTTGGTCAGAGAATTATATAGTGTCTCTTTTCCTGGTAATATTTTGTATCATTTATATGCTTCATCTGATATAATCACTTTACATTTACTTTGATTAATGTTTGTATGCTGTATATTTTTCCATGTTTTACTTTTATGCACACACACACACACACACACACAAGTATATTTATGATAAACATGAAGTTAGTTTAGAAATTACATAGTTGTGTTTGAGGTTTTCATCCAACCTAGTAACGTCCTTCTTTTAATTCATTTTAGACCATTTACATATAATTAAATTATTGATATATTTCTTTTTTTATATATATATTTTAAAGATTTTATTTATTTATCTGACAGAGATCACAAGCAGGCAGAGAGAGAGAGAGGAAGAAGCAGACTCCCCACCGAGCAGAGAGCCCCCCACCGCGGGGCTCAATCCCAGAACCCTGGGATCATAACCCAAGCCGAAGGCAGAGGCTTTAACCCACTGAGCCACCCAGGTGACCCTTATTGATATGTTTCAATTAAAATATTCTATCTCATTGTTTTCTATTGATGTTATCTATTGTTGATTTCTTTCTTCTATTTTTCTTTTGCTTTTTGCTGCCTTCATTTGAATTGAATATTTTCATTATTTCACTTTTTTCTACACTATTGGCTTCATACACATACATTTTATTTATTCATTTGCTTTCAGTTCTTAACCTGTGGTTAAAATATATATCCTTAGTTAATCACAATATATCTTTAAATGCTATTATATTGCTTCATGTGTAGTATAAGAACCTTGCAGTGGGACATTTTTAATCCCTGTCCCTGATCCTTAATGCTATTATTGTCATAACTGTTATTTTTGCATAAGCTATAAACATACAAGATATTTCCACTAATTTTGCTTTACGCTAGGGTGATTTCTGTTGTGCTGGTTTAGATGCAAAATTTGGCAGATTTGGGGCCTTTAGGATTCAGGTATGTGACTTTCTGTGATTCAGCCTCTTCTCTAGTGGTAGAAGGCCTTTTACGGTCTGGGCCTAAGATAGTTCCTACCTTTGTCTAGCAGTATAAAGGATATTTTATTTTTCTGTTCCCTTCTTCTAGCTTCTATAGGTCCTTACCTATACCTTAGGGTAACAGGTTTTCTGTCTTACCTCCAATGTCTTACCCCTTTTTTACACAGGAGTTAGGTGATAGATCCAAGTAGTTTTTGCATTTCCTGCTGTAGTAACTGCCCCACTCCCCTACCCCCACTCCCCCTTCCTAGGGCCTGCAGCACTGAGAGAAGCTTTAATTGGTATCTTGTTCTACCATGAATCTTTCTTGTGAGCCTGTACTCAGCTCCATACAGAAAACCCTTTGCATGGTACAAGTTCCACTTGGTTCTGAAATTCCCAGTAATTTCATACAGTTCTACCAGTTCTTGTTCAAATTTTAGAAATTTGTTTTAAAAAGTTTAGCTTCTGTGGTGCGCTTGATTTTCTTTCCATGCTCTGCCCCAAGTAAGCCACTGCTAGTGTCTGAGTTTTTTTTTGGTGGGGCTTGTATGCTCTTGGATTTCATTGTTTTTGAGTGCCTTGTGATTACAGATTTTTGATGAAGTTTTAAAAATTATTATTTTGAGGATTTTTAAAAGCTTTTTCTTGTTATTTGAGTGGGTGTGATATTCTTCCATATCTGGATCTTTAGCAAATGCTAGGAATAGCTTTTTTGTTTTTGATAATTTTTTTTTCTGGATAGTACTACAAATACCTTTTGTTCACTAAACTTTGCTTGACTGAGAAGGCAATCATCATTCAGCAGTATACTTTATGCTCACCATGTAAAAATCCCAAAATTTCACATCAAATTGCAACCATGGAAGAGTCCTTTTAAAAGATTAACTTGGTGTCATTGTATAAAGATAAAGTATATGCAGTTTATAAACTAGTCTATAATATAAACTAGTCTATGTCTCTCCATAACTTATTTTATCAAGGAATCATTGTTTTATGTTAAATAACTGATTTACAAAAAATTTCTATAAAATGCAAACATATAGGGCAGGAGGAGGATGATCTAACTCTCAGGAGACTGTACAACAATATAGGTTCATTAATATAAATATTTAACAAATATTTGTTTACTGTATGACAGATACCAAGCACTAAGAAATACAGAAAATTCACAGCAAAGAAGGAAATAGACATTTTTAATCTTTATGACTTTTAAATAAGTAAGCAAAAATATGAAAATATGTTACATAATATAGAGAAAATGACAAAAAGATAGAAAATGATCAAAATAGGAGGAAAACAAGGAAGTGGGGGATACTTTATACTTGAGTTTAGGGAAGTTCTCTCTGAATAAGAAATATCTACCCTGTGTCCTTAAAGATGTTAAAAAAAAAAAGAAAGAAAGAAAGAAAAGAAATTACAGTCCAGATAAAGAAAATAGAATGTGGAATGACCCTTCAGATAGACAAGAGCACTGTGTTTTTGAGGATGTGGGAAAAGGTCACTGTAGCTGAAGCTGAGGGAGCAAAGAGGGTATTGTGAGATTTGAGGCTGCAGAGATGGGAAGGCAGGGCCATATCCTTGGGGTTTTGGATGCTATGGTGAAAATGTATCTTTTATTCTATGTGCAATGAGCTGTCTTCTCATTTCAGTAAATGGTGCTCTATTTTTCCAGTTGTAGGGACTCTTGTTTTTGTTTGTTTGTTTGTTTTTCAGTTATGTATCCTGAATGCCAAAAATTGTATACAGGAAGTTTAATAAACTTTTTCAGACTACAAAAATGAATTTAAAATTTTTCTTTTGTACTGGAATTTTTACCCAAATTCATTCATTCATTTTCCTCTCTTTCTTTCTTTCCCTGTACTTCTCACAACAATCTTATTGTTGTTGTTGATGTTGTTTTTGGCCATTCTATTCAGTATATTTTTTAAAAGACTACATATAACTCTTTGGTTGAAGGAGTTAAATTTGTGGTAGATATACATTATGTTTAAATTCCAAATTTATCATATAACTTTGGGTAATTTGCTCAAAATTTCTGAGCCTTAGTTTATCTATGAAATGTGAAATAATCTTTATCAGAGAAATTTTGTGATGAGTTAATTAGAAAATATGTATGAAGTTGCTAATACCAAGAAAATGTTCAATAAATGGAATGTGTTATTATCATTATTAACAGTAACATTTTTTATCATTTTGTGATATAATCATCCATGATGATCAATATTAAAACATGCCTCTTCCCAAGTGATTTCCTAAACATTCAACATTAAATTCATTTTTTTAGATTAAAAAAATAACATACTTTAGAAATCTCATCAAAATCTTAAGTTAAGCCTGTATGGAGAATGTTGCATAAATTATGTTGACTACATCTGGAAGTAGTTAGAAATGCTCTTAAAAACCAGGGGTTGTGACTTTGTAAAATCAAAAAAGATATCTAATATAACATATAGAAGCATGTTGATATTATTTGGTCAGCTAAAGATCTGCAGAGAAATTTAATATTAAAAATATATTTTATTTGGGGCGCCTGGGTGGCTCAGTGGGTTAAGCCGCTGCCTTCGGCTCAGGTCATGATCTCAGGGTCCTGGGATCGAGTCCCGCATCGGGCTCTCTGCTCAGCGAGAAGCCTGCTTCCCTCTCTCTCTCTCTCTGCCTTCCTCTCCGTCTACTTGTGATCTCTCTCTGTCAAATGAATAGATAAAATCTTAAAAAAAAAAATATATATATATATATATATTTTCTTTGATGCTATTTGATTTCTTTTCCTTTTTACTCCATAGGAATCTTTTTTTTTTTAAGTAAAAAAACATAATCCAAATTGTTGTAAGGGTTATATCATAGCTCATTTATATCCTTTTGTCAAATTCCTCTCTGTCACTTCACTATCTTTCACTTCACACGACTATATAACTATTGTCTAACCACAATTCAAATAGAGAAATTCTAAAACCTGCTCTGTTAGATCTCAGTCATAATAAGCAAGTATGAATTTAATTGGCACAGGGCATTTTCTTTGACTATCAGCTGATTGTGCTCATTTAATTTTTACACAAAAGACTGGCAGTCTTGAGCCTTAGTTGTTTATGAAATCTCAAGAACCTCTCTAGTTCTAAGAGCCCTTTTTTCTTAGATAAGCCATAGAACCTATTCCAATTAAAAATAACCTGTTTGCAGGGGGAGAATTCACTCACTGTCTCTCCTGCTGGGGGACGAGTTTTGCTGTTGACACAAAAAACAAGTTGAATAAATGTGGATCGTTGGTTAAGAAGTTTCAAAGGACATAGAGGTGAGTTAAGAAATGAGGGGAGGAGCACCTGGGTGGCTCAGTGGGTTAAGCCTCTGCCTTTGGCTCAGGTCATGCTCTCATGGTCATGGGATCAAGCCCCACATGGGGGGGCTTGCTTCCCCCTCTCTCTGCCTGCCTCTCTGCCTACTTGTGATCTCTCTCTCTGTCAAATAAATAAATAAAATCTTAAAAGAAAAGAAAAAAAGAAATGGGGGGGATTACACTTAAAAACAAAACAAAACAAAACATAAATCAAGGTGCCCTCATTGCATCTCTAACTAGATAGACATCAAATTCTTCTGACCCTCTATTAGGAATGAGAAGGCTGAGCTTCTTGACCCTTGATCACCTAAGGGAACTGTAGCTGTAGTTTCTTCAAGTTCAGCTATACTTTTTTCCAACTCATAAAGTTAATTTTATGATTAATGATCATATTAAGGACCTTTTAGTATTCCAATATTCCATTGCACCATGCTAGTTTAAAGGGCTGAGATATCTCTGTTTGTTGTTGGTGGTGCAATATTGGTTCAGATACTTCAGAGAGAATTTCTTCAGTCTCTGCTTTTTCACTAATTCCTCCCCTCTTTCACTTATACCCCACCCCCATCACTGGGACTCTCATCCCAGACTTCTCATTTGCATGTTAGGCACTAAGTTTTAACAATTTTCTTGTCCCATTTTAACTTCCTTCCTTCAGTGAAGAGGAGGATTTTGTTGTTGTTAGCTTGGAAGGGGACTCTTCAAGTAGTTCTGTTGGTGGAGCAGAGAAACACCTGTGAAAAGACTACCTAAAAATGCACACACAGGAGAGCTAAATTTGGCAGAAAAAACATTTAAGCCAAATTGGTCCAGTTCTAAGAACCAAAAGACAAAGTGGCTTAAAGCCAAAAGAAATAGCTGAATTATTAATGGTTAGTAATTTATATTAAAATTTTAAGATACATTAAATATATATTGTAAATTAATTTCAAGTTCTTTATAATATGAGTAATGAGTTTATATTTTTATTTCAACTATATTAAACATAGTTTCATTGTTTTTCCTATTGTGATTTCTTTCAAAACAAAATACTGGCTCTTATAATGGTGTTTCAATATTATGTACAATATATGCTAAATCATTCATGTTGTAGTTTCATCACATATGTCTTTTCATTAGATATATGTTAATTTGTCTTATTAGTTTTCAAGTTGTAATGTCTTGTATAGATGTAATGTTTTCCTTCTATTCAGAAGTCTGGTTTCAGGTATCTATCATGAATGCAAATATTTAGATTAATTTGGACTGAAATGCAAAAATTTCCTTCTTTTAGGAATACTTGAACTTTAAATAAGGCCATTTCCAAAGGTTAAGGCTAATTATCTATACCAGTGACATCTTAAAAATTGTATTATATATGATTGGTCAAAAATTTTCAATGAGTGGAAACCTCCTCACTTTTCATTACATTATATTCTGTAGGAAATATCTGCTACTGTGTTTATACTTAAAGATGATCTTTTATTTAATAAGAGTTAAAATGATATCTCGCTAAAGATCATTATTGATACTCAATAAATATTATAATTAATTTTATTTCAGTCAGTAGACACATATTGCTTACTTTGGTGAAATCAGAAGCACAGTCCTTAGGATTCATTAATGTTAATCAAATCTGAACAAATGGTATTTTTCTTAAAAGAATAGTTTTCAAATAAGGAAGAGCATTTTTCTTTGTTTTTCTTTTAAAGCAGCTAAAATGCTACCTTCTCTACCCTTCCAAAGCATTTACCATCTCAATGAATGATTTCTCCAAATTCATGAAAAGCTATTTCTCATTAAAGAGGCTAATGGAAAGATCCACATTGACTTTACAATCATACAACCTCTGTTTGCCTGTGCTGTAGAATGAAAATATACAACTGCTTTAAAAAAAATGAACTTGAAACCTGCAGAGGTTTATAAACAGATAGTTGGTGAATTGGCCTCAGGATAAAAGACTGTGAAAATGTTTTTAGGGAATTCTTTCCCAGAATAGTTACTTAAACGTTTACTTTCATCTGAGGTGCAGCTGGTCATAACAAAGGCAATTGCAGCCAAGCCTCTGGGGTTCCCTGTCTCTGTCGTCACAATTTGCACCCTGCTGAATGAAATATCAATGCACTGAACCATGTCAGGGCAATGAGCATAATGATAGGGACTCAGTTGTATAAATGAGGTTAATAACTTGTGAGAAAGCAGAGCTTTGTTCCTAGATCCCTCACATCTTCTCTGCACAGTGTAGCTCTTTAGAAATATTGCCTGTCCGTGGAGAGCTAATGGCTCTCGTCATAAAGCTAATACACTGTGCTTCAGTAGTCTTGGAACTCATTTCTGAAGTCACACTAATCTGCCTTTCCTCTGCTATGTTTTGTTTTTGCTCCTGAAAGGTTTTCTTATTCTCCAAGACTTCAAGCTGAGCGTAAAGCTTTTCTGCTTCTTCTTATGCCATTTCTAATCAGGGGTGACACTTCTGTTTTCAGAGGCTTTTGTGTGTGTGTCTGTGTGTGTGTGTGTATGTGTGATTTCAAATTTTTAATACGCAAGGAAGCATTTGTGAAAGAAATAAACAGAATTTTGAAAATATCACAGCCCTGCTTTGGGACCACTGCTTTAGTCATCCACACACACTCTTCCTTTTCTTCTTCTCCCTCGCTCTTTTGCTTCCTCTCTGCATCTCAGGGGAAGCTTGCTATCTACTGCTCTTGCTTGCTCCTTGCATTCTGTCTCTCTTACAAACCATTTTGAGGATATTGAATCTCACAATAAACTAAGAAAACCATATACAGTGTGTGTGTGTATATATATATGTATATGTGTGTATATATACATATATATTTATATATTTATATATATTTTGTATATATTTTATATATACATATATACAATATATACATATAATATATATAATATATAATATACACACATATATACAGTATATTATATATATTTATATATAAAATATATACATATATTATATATATATATTTCATATACATATCTATACACTGTATATGAAAAAATATATATATACACTGTATATGAAAAAACAAAGAATGAGCAAAAGAAATCAAAACTACTTACCAGGACATATTGGTATAGAAAACAATCACATGGATCCAGTTGTCTTTAGGTAGTTAGTCCCTGGAAACATATATGTATATAGTACATATGACACACAAGATATGTATTAACCAACTGTGTATGTTATCAATAAGAGTTCTGGTCAACAGGAGATTATTAGTAGTTAAGTTTGGGGGAATCAAAAGATATATGTGAGTTTTTGACTACATGGGTACTTGGTGCTCTTAATTCCTATGTTGTTCAAGGATCAACTGTAATCTTCTCCAAAGTGGTTTAATTATCTCTACAAGGAGATTAAATAATTTGCTCAAGATCTTCAGCTAACAAGTTGCAGACCTGGGCTGTGCACAAAGCAATCTAACTCCAGAGATCATGTTCCCAAGCACCACACTATACATAGTACAATAGGTTTATGTTGAATTTAGGAGAAAAAGAACATCAATGAATGATCAGCTGGATCTACTTAATGGAATTTATGATGGTGTGCATAATCTGCTTCTTAAGGCTTGGCTTTTTTTTTTTTTTTTTTTTTTTTTTTTGTAAAATGGGACTAATTGTTTGAATTGTGATTTATTAAAGATTAAAATATACAGTTACTGATTGTCTTATAGAAAAACAGTATGAATAGGATTAGATGGTATGGATGGCTATAGAGCTTGGAAAGAGAAAAACCAGTTCTTTAATAACACTTTTTTCCTATGTCCATATCTTCCATGCCTGATGAAATTATTCTTTCCAGGCATCTCCATTTTGTCCCTTCACCCAATGTCTGTTCTGCTTTTGGGATTCATTGATTTGATATGCTATCATTCCCCATGGTACTGAAACTTGCTACTATATTCTAATGGCTGTACCATTTTATATTCCAATCAACAGTATACAAGGGCTCCTACTATCTGCAAGGATTTTTCTGGATCCATGTCAACACTTGTTAATTTTTGTTTTCTTATCCTTTTTTTTTAATCTAATAGTCATCCCAGAAGGTATGAAGTGATACCTTATTATAGTTTTGATTTGCATCTTCCTGATGATATAACTGCTGACCTTTTGTATACCTTTTTCAAAGAAATGTTTATGTTTATAAAGTCCTTAGCCCATTTTTAAATCAAGTTATTCATTTTCTTTTCTTTTCTTTTTTCTTTTCTTTTTTTGCTACTGACTTGTAGAAGTTCCTTAAACTTTTTCAATATTAATCCCTTATCAAATAAATGTTTTACAAATATATTCTCCCATTTTGTATGTTGACTTTTCACTCTGTCGATTATTTACTTTGCTGTGTGAAAGTTTCACTTTCTAGTTTTTTGTTGCTTATGGTTTTGCTGTCATACCCAAGAAATAACTGCCAAAACCAATGTCATGCCATTTTCCCCCTGTATTTTCTTCTAGGAGTTTTACAGTTTTAGCCCTTAATTTTAAGTCTTTAATCCATTTCGAGTTGACTTTTGTGGTATAAGACTCTATTTCATTCTTATGTATGTGGATAATCAATTTAACTATCATCAATTATTGAGGGTACTGTCCTTACTTTATTGTGTATTCATGGCATCCTTCTCCAAGATCAATTGACTATATATATGGATTTATTTCTGGGCTCTTTATTGTGTGCCATTGGTCTATATATCTGTTTCATGCCAGTATCATACCATCTGAATTACTATACTTTTATAATATATTTTAATTCAGGAACTGTGATGCCTTCAAGTTTACTTTTCTTTCTCAATATTGCTTTGACTATTTGGGACCTTTTGTTGTTCCATATGAGTTTTAGGATTTTTTTTTTTAATAAAAAATGCCACTGGGTTTTGATACCAACTGCATGGAATACATAGATTACTTTAGGTTGTAGGGACATTTTAGCAAAATCAATTCTTCCAATTAATTAACATAGAAAGTCTTTGTGTCTTCTTTAATTTCTTTAACCAATGTTTTATAGTTTTTAGGTTGTTTGCCTTTCACCTACTAGGTTAAGTTTATTATAAATATGTTACTCTTTTTGATGTTATTATAGATAGAACTGTTTCATGAATTTCCTTTTCAGATAGTTCATTGTTAGAATATGGAACTCAGCTGATCTTTATATGTTGATTTTATATCCTGCCACTTTATTAATTTTATCTATCATAGTAGGTTTTGTTTGTGAGTGTATATGTGTGTGTAGTCTTTAGAGTTTTCTACATATAAGATCATGTCATCTTCAAAAAGAGATAATTTTACTTCTTTCCTTCTAATATGGATGTCCTTCATTTCTTTCACTTGCCTAATTCCTCTGTCTAGGATTTCAATACTATGTTGAATAGAAAGGGTTTCTAATCTTAGAGGAAAAGCTTACCATTGAGTATGATATTAGCTGTGGACTTGTCATTTATGGTCTTTATTATGTTAAGGTAAATTTATTTTATACCTGGTTTATTGAAAGTTTTTAATCATAAAAGGGTGTTGAATTTTGTCAATTTTTTTTCTCCTCAAAAAATTAAAACTAAAACTACTATATTATCTATTGATTCCACTTCTGGGTATATATTTAAAAGCATTGAAGTCAAGATCCCAAAGAGATATCTGCACCCCTATGTTCATGGTAGCATTATTCATAATAGCCAAGATATGAAAACAATATAAATACCCATCAATGAATGGATAAAGAAAATGTGGTATATATGTAAAATGGATTATTACTATTCAGACTTAAAAAAAGAAAGAAATCCTGTCATATGGGATAACATGACTGAACCTGGTGGGCATTATGCTAAATAAAATATGCTGGTCACAGAAAGACAAATACTGCATGAGTCCACTGATATGAGGTATTTAAAATAGTCCAGCTTACAGAAATAGAGAGTAGAATGGTGATTGCCCAGGTTTGGGGGGAGGGGAAAAGGGGAGAGCCTATTCCATGGATACAAAGATTCTGTAATAAGTTCTAGGGATTGGGTACCTGGGTAGTGCAGTCCGTGTCTGACTCTTGGTTTCTGCTCAAGTAGTGAACTCAGGGTCATGGGATCAAGCATCGCATCAGGCTCCACACTCAGCAGAGTCTGCTTGAGATTCTCTCTCCCTCTCCCTCTGTCCCTATCCCCTATGCATGTGCTCTCTCTCTCTCTAATATAAATAAATAAATCTTTTTTTTTAATGCTAGTCGACTTTACTGATTTTAAAGATACTGCAATTTTTACACACTTCAATGATTTTTCAACATTTCGCAGCTGTTTGGCTTTGCAGCAGGTCACACACTACACTGTACAAAGTCACCAGCAAGACTGGAATGACGTGTTAGTAGAAGGCACATCATGCTTATTTACATTACCAGAGAACGAAAATACAGTAAAGACAATTTTCACTGTACACAGCTGGAAGGAAGGAAAAGGGAGGAGTGTGTTGAGCAGCCAGCCATCCCTGTCCTGAAGAGGGGCAAGTAGAAGAATCTTAGATATGAGCTACTAAATCTGCTCTGATATTCAAGACCATAGCATTTGAAGTTCTGATTTTTGTTATTTAGTTCATAACTAAATGATTCCCTTCTGGAATATACTTGTAGTCTTGTTAAGGTTTATGTGTACACACGCTGGTCACAGCAAGCAGATAAAATGCCCTCATCATTTCACAAACTATTCTCTATTGGAAAAAAAGAAGAAAGATTTTTTCCCCCTGTTGCCTCCTGTTGCAGATGTCAATGTTAATGAGTTCAGAGTACCCATTAGTGCATTTTGATGAGTGCATAACAAGTTTCTGTTGGATTGTATTTTGGGGGGGAGCCAAGAAAAAAGGCAAGATTCTCCAACTGCACAAATTGCACTATTTGTGTTTCCAACATTAATAGGCAGAAACAGTAACACTTAAACAAAATGTACAGCAGAGGATTTTTTTTTTTTTTTTTACTCAAAGGACCAGAATTCAGTTGGGCATGTCCTTTTAAGTTCATTTTGTTGTAGACAGTTTAAGATATGGTCATTTCTCAGTCCTTAATTCTCCAAGTCTAGATTTATAAATTAACAATGTGACTCCTGTTGTGAAATTGGGGAAATAATGTCCACCTCAATTTAACTGATAACCAAAAGATGCTTTTCACATCAAAGAAATGATCAAAAAGGCTGTGTCACATTCCAAAGCCAAAAAAAAATTAACAAGAATGCAAACACGATGAATAATGTACCACTGCCAAGACTTTGCCAACAGTGGCGCTTCAGCGACGCTGTCCTGTGAAGCGGCCTTCCATTTGCTCGGTTCCTCTTCCAGAGCCAAGTTTCTGTGCCATGCCACCTCTCGGAGGAGGTCCGCTTCCGTCCCGGTCACGCATCATTCCACCGCCCACTATGCCACGTGGACCACCAGGACCTCGATCATTGCGCCTAATATCCCTGCGGTCATCACCACCACCTCTGGTTTCTCACTCTCTCGCAGCTCTCGTTTTTTCTCTTCCACATTTAAACGTACTTCCCCTCGAAACATAATTGGTTTTGCAATTAAGATTCTCTGAACTGGTTCAGAGTCATCAAAAACCACAAAACCAAAGTTTGGAAGCTTTCCTCCAACACCTTTTGTATTGATGCGAAGTTCCACAACGTTTCCGAAACTCATGAAGAACTCTTCCAATTCATTTTCATCAATATCATGTGGCAAGTTACCAACAAAAAGTTGATGACTGTCTGGATAGTGGATTATTCTACGGTTGTCAGATTCATTCTGTTCAATATCTCCTCTGCCTGGTCTCGGCCCTCTAGGAGGGAAACCAGGTCGTTCTCTAGGTCGTTGTTCACGCACACGAGGTGGCTGAGACTGAACTTTCGGTTTAGCTTCAACTCTTGGCTTTGGTGGTTCCTGTGGCAGAGAAACAGGTTCGGCAGGAGGAGAAGTAGACTTCTCCTCTAACTCTTCTAAGTTCTTCTCCTCCGCTTGTGGCTTTAGTTCTTCAGTCTTTGTTTCAGATTCTGGCTCAGGTTCAGGGTCATGAGAGGATTCTTCCAAAGGCTCCTCTATGCCATTAGCCACGGGGTGAGCTTCATAGTAACCACTATCCGCATTTTCTTGCACAGGTTCTGGAGACGGTTGCCTTTCTTCTTGTTCCTCTTCTACCTCGTCTTCTGATTCTTCATCAAGTTCTGGTTCAGAATCACCAAATACTTCATCTTCATAACGAAACATATCATTGTGAACATAAAACTTATTTGGAACAGATCCTTCAGGAGCCAGAACAAAGGTCTGCATAAACTTCCTCTCCGGCTGTCCACTATTAGACAGCAGACCCATGACCTGGACGACCACTCCATCACTCAAGGTTGCGTGAGCATCCACGTGACGAATTTTAGTATGACATTCCCTGAAGTTCAGAGATAATACTTTGTGGTGTATATCATTTTGGCCATAAACCGCCTCCTGGGGCTTCCCACTAGCGTCTACTCCACCATGGATGTAGGAAGAATTCCTGACATAAAACCTGTGTAAATATTCTGGAGCTTTATTCAGCAAAGTATAATATTGCCTCACAAACTCCCGCCCTACAAGCAGCGGACTGGGCTTCTCCATAACCATTTCTTTGCTTCACAATGTCAAATGCTCCAACCAACGGCGGCGGCGGGTACGTCGCGCGGAGGTCAGCAGGAGAGTCGCCGAGGGCCGCCCCCTCCCTCCGACGAACCTCAAGCCTCGGAAGCTGGAGAGCCGCGAGCTCGGCTTCCTTACAACCACCTCTTCCCCGGGCGCCAGGCGCTGCGGCGAGCGGCAAGGAACACGGACGTCCCCTAAATAAATAAATCTTAACAAACATGTCTAGGGGTGTACTATACAAGTTGTGCCTATAGTTGAAAATATTGTATTGTGTATTTAAAAATTTTAAGATGATAAATGACAAGTGTTTTTACCACAATAAGAGAAAAAGAAAGTTGCCACTATATATTTACTCCCCTGGACAGCTTGCTTTCTTTCACAAGCAAGTTTCTCAAGTTAATCTAAGTATTAAAAATTTGCTTAAAGTGAGGGATATGAAGGGCTACAGCACTTCCTAGATAAATATAAATTTTAATAGAATTTAATGACAATGTCATTGATATCTGGTTCCATGATGTAGAAGTAAGAACTTCTGACCTGGCAAGGAAGACACACTGAGGCAGAAAAAATTACCATACTTCTTACTGAACATTGTATTAATTGTCTCTTTACTTACCTATATGAAATGCTCAGTACTGAACTCCAGAAACACTGAAATTGCGTATTAAGGGAATAAATTGATTAATCTATGATATTCCTTTCTCAAAGAACTTTTAGAAATGTAGCTCAATTTATAAACACAAAAACCAAGCATTTAGGAAGTAACTACTCTCTTAACGTTCTCTTTGCAAAAGGCCACTTTCATGTTCAATTATTTATTTATTTATTATTGATTGATTGATTGATTTCACAGATTTTATGTATTTATTTGAGAGAGAGAGACAGAGTGGGAGAGAGCATGGGAGGGGAGAAGTTCAGAGGGAGAAGCAAACTCTGCATGGAGCTGGGAGTCCTATGCGGGACTAGATCTTGGGACTCCAGGATCATGACCTGAGCACAAACAAGGCAGTCACCTAACCAACTGAGCCACCTAGGCGCCCCTATTTATTTATTTTTGAAGATTGAGAGAGAGAGCATGAGCAGGGGAAGAGGCAGAGGGGGGAGGCAGAGGGATAAAAAGGCTCCCAGCTGAGCAGAGAACCCCATGTGGGGCTTGATTCCAGTACCCATGGATCATGACCTGAGCTGAAGACAGACACTTAACCAACCGGGCCACCTAGGCACCCCTCTCTTTAAGTTTTATAATTCAGGATCATCAATATATTTCTCATTTCTCTTTATTGTTTTTCCCATTAGTGTCCCATATGGAGTTTTAAAAATGAAAGGAAAAAAAAAAGTATGCTCTGGATCAGTTTGTTAGATACCAGACTGATTAAACATTTCCTGCTTCTCCCCAGTCTATAGAGAATCCCTGTGTAAACTGGATGTATTCCTAATAATACTTTGAGATTCACTTTGAAGCAAGAATTTCCCCACCTGGAATTATTTCATTCTCTTTGTTTCATTTGCACTTTTAGAAACCTTGGATTATATAGTACTTGTTATATCACATTGTGACTTTGTTTTTATTAATGCAATAGAGAAAATGTAATTGGAATATTTAATAAGAATTTACTTGGCTTCCCCAACAATGTTTAGCTTGAGGGGGCAATATACAGTCTGAAATAGATCAAGTCCCAAAGGTGCTTACAACCTCATTGAGACAGGGGTGAGCTCTGATCACAAGATAATATACTAAACTATATATAACAGAATAGTCCAAGCTACCAAACCCAACATGCTATCAATAATTTCTATGGAAACATGTCTGTCATTGCAGCAATGATGAAGAACAGGGAAATATTCTATGAGTTCCTAAAATATTGGGAAATTTTTAAAAATTTTCTTCCTAAAGTGTCATGCCAGGCGTGGATTATCTGGAGAGAAATAAGTCAACATCCCTCGTTTGATGGATTCACTGTGAAGCAAGGATGACAGACTGACAAACAGAAAACACTTGCTCATAGTAAGTACAGTAGTAAATATACACATGCAGGCTGGGAATAGAGAGGAAAAAAAAATATATCAGCATTCCTGGTGTTAGTCGGTCAGAACATCCTCAGGAAGATAACTGCATCATAGACACAGGTACCAACTTGAGCAAAAGCATCGAGATGAAATGTAAAGTTTCCTTTAAGCTGCAAACAAATTCCTGTAACTAGAGTAGAAGGGCAAGACTAGTATCACAAAAATAACACTGGGAATATAGAAGGGGAGAAATTATTCGGAGAATTATTATGTTGTTAGTTCCATATCCTATCAAATCAGACCTTGTACATAAGAGCAGGTCAAGTAAGAGACTCCCTAAATCACTGATACTCATAGAAAGAAATATTGCTGGTCATTTTTTTATCACTTTTATAAACTATGGAAATAACACAATGTTTTCCCAACATGATCTGTCAGAAAACACTGTGTCTTTAGCTCCTAGGTGCATTAAAATCTGTACTTTCCTACCTACTTCCCTGGATTAATGTGGGAAGAAGGAAAGCATAAGAAGGAAATGGAGCCACCCTTAAGAATCTGGTCATATCACTGAGTGCTTTCATCAAATGATGCTTTTCTTGAGTGTTGAGATTGACTTCCAGTGAATAATGAAAGTTTAGAAGAAATCTCTTACATCAGAGCTGCAAATTAGAAAAGTGCTGTGGCTTGAGTTAATGCTCAAACATTTGTTAATTGCTGCATAATCATGGATAGTGTCAGAACAAATATTTATTCATATTTTGGATGACTAATTAAACCCTAATTTCATTTTTTATATAAACCAAAATATTTCCTTTTGTACTTTTTCATACTTTAGATTTCTCAGATTTGGTTATATTTGGAAATTGGTCTCTCTGTATCAGTGGCTTGTTACTAAATACAAATTTCATAATATGCATTACAAAGTTTACAGTGTTATTGGTTAAACATTTAAAGGCAAATGCAAAACTCATATCCATTTTATTTGGTCAGCAGATGGCAGTGTTTCTGAATGGGTGAGTACAACTTCCTGTTAACTATCACATTTGAAGTTTTGGTTTTGAAATATAGATTTTTTTTTTTAATACAGACTTCTTATACTCAGAATCCTGATACTGTAAAGTTGTACTGGGGAATGTGTTAATATTTTGGGGAAGACTAAACACACTGAATTGGGGAAGCACTTCCCTCGTGATTTGATCCATGCTCGTAATCTTTCCTTCTCCTTCTCTTCTTTCTTCACCTACTTCTTTTCAAAAACTCTCTCCCTCCTTCCTTCATTCCTTTCTTCCTATTTCCCTTTATTCCTTCTTCACTTTCTCATTCTCTATGTGTATCCATGCCCTTCTTTCATTCTACTTTCCTGTTGAAAATCATTCTTTAAAAAAAAAAAATTTGGCAAGTTAAAGGTGAATGTAAGTGAAAAACACTTACTTAAAGGTGAGCCTTGCAAAGGAGAGAGATTTTAGTAGAAGCCACCCATGGGAGTGTGTATTAGAAAAATATTTAACTCTGAGAATAATGCTTTTAAAGTTAGACTAATTGATACAGTTTGCTGACTTACTTTAATAGTCTAAATAATCTCACTTTTAGTGTGTAAAAAAGAGTATTTTTGAAATTAATAAGGTAATTCTAACTTTTTTTGTAATTCTGTTTTGATGCATAAAACATTTAAGGCTTTGAAGATACTTAGATTATCCATTTTTTTAAGAGTCAGGGAATGGATTTACAGAGCATGAGAAATAATTTTGAGCTGTTTGGAAGGTATTTATTTTCCTCATGTCAAATTATATTATTTGTATGTCTAAAAGAAAATCTATTTTAAAGGGAACTTTTTTACTTAGGATTCTGTAGGACTTGCTTTACAGCAAAGACTTCCTGTACTATTAAATAGTTAAATTTGTCAAAGGTATTTCATAGCTAATAGCTAAATATTGGCTAATGTTTGAAGCAAGAAAAATGGTGAGCTCTTTAATGAATAAAGCCCCTCTTTTCATTCTGGAATCTTACTGCTCTATATAAGGCAAGGAGCATATCTTAATTAAGACCATTAATAGCTATTGATCCATTAAATTTCCTTGGGATTTTTTAAGTATATTTAACTTTTAGCACTTGTATGTTTCTTATTAAGAAGCTAACTAAACTCAGGGAACACGTTTTCTTATATATAATGTAGCAGGTTATAAATCCTCACTGGCTTTATATACAGAAGTTATTGCCAATATTGGAGATTTCTTATCACCTACAAACAGGGCATTCAAGCACAAAAGCTTCAGTTATGTTTGAAGGAAAGTAACATTGCGTCTGAGTCAAGACTTTGCCTACTGTGTCTTGAATATTCCTGTAAGTAAACTTTCTCTGAAGTACCCAAGGAGGCCCCTCAAAGACACATCTGGGAATGTTCCAAGTTTGTGGGGATTCTGGCCTAGGGGTTTAGAGAAAAGCTGAGCAAACCACAAATACCTGAGCATAAAGACATAGAGGGTCCTATAAAATTTTAAATTTAATCTAAAGCTTATTATTGTTGTTTTTGTTCAAATTTCAACTCTAAAATGCAACATATTTCTAATTTAAATGTGTGCAATAATGATCCCTAACACTTGTTGAACACTAGTCTGTATCAGGAACTCTAAGCACTAAATGTGCTTTCATTATCTTTATAGTATAGCTGGAGAAATTTAGCAAACTCATACAGTCAGATATCGGTATATTCTTTAGGGAATAGGGACACATTGATTACAAGTTAAAAAAAATGTCCAACTAACTGACAACACAGGATATACAAGCTGGTAGGATAGCATGATTAATATATAGATATCTATAGATGATATAGATGATATAGATATCTATATGATATAGAGAGGTACCTCTGAGGCACTGTAGATGAATCTTGGTGAAGAGAGAGCACCAGGCCTCTCGGGTGGTACAAATATTGGGAGATGATTCAAATCTAAACAATAGCAGTAGTAAGAATATTGAGAATTAAGGGCACATACAGGGGATATCTAAAGTTGAGCTTAACATAATTCATTTATTTTGTTTTGAGAGCAAAAGAAATGGATTTCACTTACCTCTATAATAAACTCTTTGAAGTTGTCTTCTGTTTACTTTGCCTTCTACTCAAAGGGTAGTCAGGAAAGTCAATAAATATAAATATATTGACATGCACCTGCTTTTACACCTGAAAAATTTATTGTGAATTTTTTCCCAAGATAGAACTATAATTAACATGTGTAATTGATTTAATTTGAAATGGATAACATTATTTAACACCCTCGTGCCTCTCTAGAGGCGCAAAATCAAAATCTAGGAAAGCAGGCATACATTGGAAGAATAGACTGGAAGAATAAAGCTATCAGCATTTTTTTTTTTCTCTGACTCTTAGGAAAAATATTGAGAAAGGCAATGTTAATGTTTTGGGAATAAGAGATAATTCACATGAAAGTAATAAAAACAAGTAATTTCTTAAAAATAAGAATGTATGAATAAGGTGAGGAAAAGATAAAGAGCAGATCATATATACACAAACTATATATCCATATGAAACAAAAAAGAAAATTGCATGATATATATGTATGTGTGTGTATATATATATACACACACATACACACATATACATAATCCCCATACATCATTCTTGACTATATTCCTCATGCTGTACCTTTTATCCCTGTGACTTATTTAATCCATAACTGGAATCCTGTATCTCCCATTCCCTTTCATTCATTTTGCCAGTCCCTCTGTCACTCATCAGGTTGTTTTCTTTATTTATGGATCTTGCTCTGTTGTCTGTTTGTTGTTTGTTTGTTTATTTCATTTTTAGATTCCATATATAAATGAAATCAAATTGTATTTGTCCTTCTCTGTCAGACTTACTGCATTTACCATAATAGCCTCTACGCCCATCTGTGTTTTTGCAAATGGACAGATCTCATTCCTTTTTATAGCTGATTATATTCCCTTCTGTATGGCTGAGTAATATTCCATTGTGAATATTCTACCTCTTTTTTATCCATTCATCTGTCAATGGACACTTGAGTTGCCTCTGAAATTTGGCTGTTGTAAATAATGCTGCAATAAACATGAGGATGCTTATATCTTTTAAAATCAGTATTTTCATCATCTTTGAGCAAATACCCTGTAGGGAAATTACCAGATTGCATGGGAGTGCTATTTTTAATTTTGTGAAGAACCTCCATACTATTGTCCAGAGTGGTTGCAACAATTTGTGTTCCCAGTAGAAGTGCACAGGGGTTCTTTTTCTCCACATCCTTGCCAACACCTGCTTTTTCTTGTCTTTTTGAGCCTAGCAATTCTAGGTTCAAACAGTGTGAGATGATATCACATTGTAGTTTTGATTCATATTTCCTTGATGTATAGTGATGTGCATCTCTTCATGTGTCTCTTGGCCATCTGTATGTCTCCTTCAGAAAAATGTCTATTCAGGTCTTCTATCTAGCTTTTAATTGGGTTATTTGGGTTTTCTTGGTTTTGAGTTGTACAAGTTCTTTATATATGTTGGATGTTATTAAATATGTCATTTGAGAATATCTTCTCCCATTCCCAATAGTATAGTCCCAATAGTTTATTTTTGCTTTTGTTTCCCTTGCCTGAAGAGACATACCTAGAATAATATTACTAAGACTGACATCAAAAAAATAACTGCCTATTTTTTTTCTAGGAGTTTTATGGCTTCATGTCTCATATTTAGGTCTTTAATTCATTTTGAGGGTATTTTTGTGTATGGTGTAGGAAAGTGGTCCAGTGCCATGTAGCTGTCCAGTTTTCCCAGGTCCGTTTGTTGAAAAGACTGTCTTTTCCCCCACTGCATATTCTTGTCTCCTTTGTTGTAGATTAATTGGCCATATAAGTGTGGGTTTCAGTCTGGCCTCTCTATTCTGTTCCATTGATCTATGTGTCTGTTTTTGTGACAGTAACATACTATTTTGATTACTATAGCTTTGTAGTGCATCTTGAAATCTGGGATTGTGATACAATCAGCTTTGTTATTCTTTCTCAAAACTGCTTTGGCTATTTGGGGTCTTTGTCATTTCATATAATTTGTTTGTATTATTTGTTCTAGTTCTGTGACAAATGCTGCATGATATTTTTGTTAATGATAAAAAGACAGGTTTAAAATCAGAACAGCCATTCTATGGCCTATTACATGCCCAGGCTCATCCTTCTCTTTAACTTAATGTCCCATCAGTCTTTTACACTACACCTCTACACAGCCATTTCAGAGCATTCAGTTAAGTTGGAGATTTGGGGCAAGAGACCCAGGGAACGAAAAAGATTTCTTTCTGTGCCAACTAAGGAATTTCTTCTAAGGAAATTATATTTTATAAGAAGGCAGAACATTAGCACTATTGGAATATGTATTTCTCACATACAAAAAAAGGGTGGGAGGATATAGGCAGGAGGATCAAAAGATGATATACTGAATTCTTATTGTGTACCTGATACTTTACATTTCTTCTTCCCTTGGCATTATAAGTATCCTCATTGTACAGGTGAGAAAATTGAGGATGAAAGAAGTTAAGTAATATGCACAAGGTCAAATTCTGTTCTGCCTTCAGACCCCACATTTTTAATTACTTTATTGTCACATTGGATATTTCACTGCTGATAGATGCTAAATCAAAATATTAATATTTCATATTTAATGTTTAGGGTATATTTTCTAAAAGCAATATTTTTATTTAAAAAGTTATGACATCATGAAAATATCTAAAGATATGTCTGTATAATTCAGGGTGATTACAAAGAGGAAAAAATTGAAATACTAACATTGTAGAAGACAGTTCATTCTCTACCTGCATCTGTGTTTTGCTTGTGTGCAGCCTTTTTTTTTTAATAATGTTACATGTTTATGAAAAAATTAAAATGCAGACAAATACCCAGATGATCATTGATATTTGCAAGTCTCTAGATATTCATTATACTTTGAATGGTAGAAAGATAATTAGTTTTGAAAATATAAATGGCAGGCTGAAAATTAGTCTAATGTATATATTATAGGCCAAATGAGAATAACTGCCCACTGTTTTCTGACTGATCTGGCTCTACTTGGGACACAGATAAGGCCTGCATATATGCAGACTAAATAATAATTCCAAATTTAGATGATTTCAAAAATCTTTCTTGAGGGTGCCTGGGTGGCTCAGTGGTTGGGCCTCTCTGCCTTCTGCTCAGGTCATGATCTCAAGATCCTGGGATCAAGTTCTGCATGGGGATCTCTGTGGGAGGGGAGCCTGCTTCCTCCTCCCTCTCTCTGCCTGCCTCTCTGCCTACTTGTGATTTCTCTCTGTCAAATAAATAAATAAAATCTTTAAAAAATTTTTTCTTGAAAATTAAAAATTTTAGTTAAAAATGCAGAAATTTTATTTTAGAATAAAATCAATGTAAATGGCTTTTATTTATAGAAATATATTTTAGAATGATTTTCAAATGGCATAAAAATTGCAGAATACTTGTGCTTATAAAAATGTGGTGATGGAGCTTTCATATGCCTTTCACCCAGATTACCTGGTTGATCCTATTTTACCACATTAAGTCAATCACCATTTTTACTCACTGCATATAAATGTCAAGAATTACGAAGGTTCTGAGATTTTATCCAGTTTACAAGCAAACAAGTTACCTTGCCATAGCCTCATAGACTGGCAGATGTCAAGAGACTTGGGTCAGAGAATTTATTATAACTCACTAAAACTTTATTACTCAAGACATAACAGGTTGTCCCCATTGGGGTCTCTTGCCCAATACAATGGGGATAATGACAAGGATGATGAGAAGGCAGGCCCAGATGGATGATTACACACACAGTGGGTCTTTACTACAACTGAGTAATGGCAAACTTTGAAATATCTTCATTTTATAAGAAGACTGCAACCTTAACCTGTTCAACTTTTACAGAGGAGAGACACATTAATTCTGCTATGCTACTCATAAAATAAACCGCTTTGCCCAGCAGAAGGAGACATTAGCTCTATCTTCCACAGCTCTTTGTTCTAGAAACAGCCTTGCAAAGACAGGATGGGATAAAATCTTTCTCAAGGTATATATAAATGCAAAGACCCGTGGAGAATTACCGGTGGGCACCTGTTACCATCTTCCCTTTTAATCCATTGAAAATTGTTCCAAATATGATGCTTCTTCAGTCTTTAATACTACAGCTTATATTGTACAAAACAAAGACATTAATTTACCCCAGAACAAAGTCATGCAAATCTGGAAATTGAAATAAATATACTCTTATCAAGCAATTTACAGATCCCATTCAAATTTTACTAACAGTGCAACAATATTTCTTTTTCTTTTCTTTTCCAAATCTAATCTAGGGTCACATGTTGCATTTTCATGTCTCCTCATTGTTCTTCAGGCTGGAATATTTCCCTAGTCTTGCAGTCTTTCATGACTCAGACTCTTTTGAGGCATTTAAGGCCTTCTATCTGCAGGATTTCCCTTAATCTGGTTCTGTAGAATGTTACCTCATATGTAGAGTCAGTTCATGACTTTTTGGGAGGAATACTGTAAAATGATGCTGTGGCTTTCTATGCATCTCCACATCATGGGAACAGAACATCTTATCTTCCACTGAAGCTGGACCTCTCTGATTAGCTGGCTAAGTTGCAAAATTATCCCTAAATTTTCCCTACTGAAAAGTCATGGTTTTTCCTTGAGTAACTTCTAAATGTATAAGGATAAATTATGGTGAGTCTGCCTTAATATGCTATCATCAAATTTCCACCTCCCAGCTTTATAATAGTGATGCACCCTGCTTGAATCAACATCCACTATAATAGGTTATTTTCTGTTTCTTTCATTCTTCCTATATGCATTTTAGCTATAGCGTAAGGATAATATTTCTATTTATTTTATTTCTATGAGATCATGAATTATAATTTTACCCAATGTGATGTAAATCATTACATTACTACTGATACATATTATGCTCAAATTTCCCTAGATTTAGTAAGTAGGAGCCTCTTCAAACTTACTTTTTTGGGGGGGTTTCTTTTGACATCTCTATACTTCTTTGAGAACTTGAATTTTTATCATGAGCATGTGTTCCAGTTTCATCTTGTGCTTTTCCTTCTTGAAATTAACCATTCGGTCAGTTCTTGAAGGACCTTGGTTCTTTTTGCAAAAGATGTTATTTAGAAGATCTATGCATTTAGTGTTCTTGTTGCTACAGAGGTATCATAGAACCCAGGCCTTCTAGATTTCAAAGCTAACTACATAGAAGCATACATATTATATATGCATGTATACATACATACATACATAATTGATTTCTGTATGTAAATCTGCAGAGATCTATTCACAACAATACAATCAAGGCCAATCCAAGATTTTGTCCCCTTTTACCTTTGTAAATCCTTTCTTTGATAGTGAGATCCTGGCTTCTAATATCTCAGTATGTTGACTTAGTTGCTTATTCCCCTAGATTCACCAATCTCCTGACTGTTTTACTGTTTTACTCCCTCAGGGCCATGCTGCTCTCTCCTTGGCGCCACGGCCTGCTCAGTCCTAGTCCCACATCAACTCCTTGGCACTCCACTTTTTCAGTCTCCCACGTCATTGGCTGAATTGCATTCTCCTTCTCCATACTGTCTATGTGGCCTCTTCAAGGGAAAAAAGGTGGAAGAAAAAGAGAAATTTTCTTTTAATTGTTATTTTGCAAATAATCTTTATTTTTTAAACACAGGACTACATTAAATTTTGTACTTAGACAAATGACATTTTGCAAAACAACTTTGAATCAATAAAACTGAGTGGGGGAGATATCATGCCACCCTCCCTTGCCTAGAATTATTTTAATATCACTGTATGCAGATTATAATATTAAGACATCATTTTTTTGAACTGTGGCTGATGCCCTGCAATTTTAGTCTTCCAGTTTTGTTACGTTAGAGATGACATTCTACTAAATCAATGAAGTGCTGTTCAGTATAGTCCCAGTGGTATGGAGTTTCTGAGAAAAAGCAGAAACCAGTGACTTATCAGAAATAGTGTCTTTGAACCATGACAGGCCATCATATACCTTCAGCAGAACTGGGACAGTTGGGTCCCAAGAGTTGCAGATAAAACTCTGAGTAACTTAGATGCTATAAAAAAAGGAAATGTTGGAAGTGCCTTGCTATCTCTCCGGATTCCAATATGATTTTCTAAGATATGTACATGAAAAAGGAAGACTGAATTGCTTCTGAAATGAATGTGAATCTTTTATCACACTTACTTCAACATGGATTGAAGCCTTTAAAAGAAGGTGCTCATAGAACACTAGAATTTATAAGTGTTAATAGAGCCCTAGTAAAATCTTCTGTGATTTAAATAATCTCTGGGTCATTTCCTATGTTTATTGCCATCCTTACATATTCTATTCATGTTCTCCCTAGTATTTGTTTACATAAATTAACACATAACCAGGAGAGACAGGGATACAAGATAATTATTATTCTGTATGTAATGGCCCTGAAGATTTTTCATGAGAATTTTCTTCATCTGTCAAACTTTGGTTCTTTCTGTGTAGTAAAATTATATCAACTACTGATGTCTACCATTAATTTTTTGGTTATAGTTTACTCCAACAAATGAACTAAAGGCTGCATCCTATTGAAGACTGAATCCCTTTGTTTGATCAAAAAAACACACAAACAGGAAAAATAAAACATGAATACAAGAATTAATAAATTAGAGGTGTAGAGAATGTTTCTGAACCATCAAATGTTTAGGGACATATATTGATCTAAAGGTAAAATAACACTGATAAATATTAGGTACTCAAAATGTTAACTCTTTATTTCATGATGTGGGCTTGTTTTTGAGAAAGGAGGTGCTCATTTTCTCTACTACCTAGTCGATCTAGGTTATGTATTAATCTGATCAGGCAAACAATATGGAACTTTTTTCAGTCAGTCAAAACTATATTAGAAACCAAGGATCTGGTATATATGTCAAGGCTTAAATTCTTTGAAGAAGTTCATGCAAAAAGAAAATGGCACTTTTCATATAATTAAGTAAATACTTTTACTTTTTCTTATTCTTTTATTGAGCTGCCATTTAAATAAAAATAAAAGTGATATTATAAATGAGTTTTCTTTTTTTAGCTATTAATCCTGGAAAACACTTAAAAATAACATAATGAAACTTGCGGATCATATAACCAGAAGGCCGTAATTCCTGCCGCATATTCTAACCCAGGTGTTTGTTGTTAATGTGGGTAATGTAAGTCTGCAATTTAGTAGTTCATAAACCTCTCCTCACCCTGCTTAATGTCATTTTCCCTTAGCTCTTCTTCACTCACTATTTTGGCCACATGGTTCTTTCCACCCTCACCTGCTTTTATTTTTTTTAAACTGTAAGCTGTTTTGCTCTTGTCGCCTTTTTGTTCATTTTTCTCATATGTACCCAAAGACTTTGTCATTTTCAAATGATTTACTTGAGGAAATGTTTCATTACTTCATACACATCTGATTTTGTCCTTCTTGTATTCATATTTTTGTTTTGTTTTTTCCTGTATGTGAGGTTTTTGATCAAATGTAGCAACTCAGTCCTCACAGGAAGCAGGATGAATTATCTGAGTGGAGTGTAGCCAAACAATTAATGGTAAACATCAGTAGTTGATATAGTTTCTTTACACAGAAAGAACCAAAGCTTGATAGAAGAAGAAAATTCTCTTCAAAAGTATTAAGGGTCATTATGTGCAGAGTAATAATTAGCTTCTATCCCTGTCTCTTTTGGTTATTTGTTAATTTAAATACAAACAAGTGCTAGGGAACATAAAGTGGGATATGTGAAAATGGCATTTACATGAGAAATATACCCAGAGAAATTATTATTATTATTATTATTTTATTTCTTAAATGCAAGACGAATATTCTTTTAAATGGCAACTTGAGAACTGGTAAAGAATCGATGGGGTGAAGTCCCATGGGACTCAGTCAATTTCTAGATTCTTCAATACTATAAAAACAATGCGGTAAAGTTGGTCTAGCAGGCCAAAAAGTTCTTTCAATCACACAACCACCACCAGTATAGAATTGGGGTGAGTTATTGCAATCAAAGTGACTTTGTGACAGTAAGTACTGGGCAGAAACAAACTATACTGAGCCTGATTTCTTGGATATGTACTGTAACAATTTTTTACATCAGTATCACTGTCACTTTTGATTCTGCTTTTGTATGGATTAGAAAACTTGGTCTCCTACCAACACGGACTGAGATATAAAGCAACCTAAAAGTATTTAATAATAAAAACATCCATTTCATATTAATTAATTGCATGTGATTATTATTAGAATTCAGACTTCGGTGATAGATTAGAATGGAGTTAAGAAATTGATCTTTATTTAAGGAGATTAGTCATATGAAATTAAGGAATAAATTCTCTGAGATGAACATATGTGTAAATAATAGAATTCTTCCACTGTTTGCCTTCATCCAGTTGTTCCAGGATTTCTATAAAATTATCCAAATTAAAATAAAACAATATGTCAAGGACACTGTGGATGTCAATTCCAACAAATTAATGTTTTCTTTTCAAAGTAATTAAGATAATTTATTCAGTGATTGTCCTTCCTGTGATAATATTAGTATTCTTGTATACACATTCATCTCCAAATTCTGAAAGTCACTAAGTTGGTTTGGTTCTTAGCACTGCAAATGTTAAAAACGGCATCTTTGAAGTCATGTAGGGTGGGTTCATATCCTCTCTCTCTTTTTTATTAGTCATTGAAAGCAAGTATTTAACCTTCCTGTTCAAATAACTTAATATTTTTAAGCCCCAAGTTTGCTCTATGTTTTATAGGATTAAATGAGCTCAGGTCTGTAGTATATGAAGCACGTTTAAAATGACCAATATTTGGGGGTTCTTGTAAATGTCATCATCACCATCATCATCATATATAAATATCCTTCTTAACTATTCCCAAAGAGGCACATGCTATCTTGGAAAAAAAAAAAAAAAAAAAAAAAAAAAAAATATATATATATATATATATATATATATTTACAAACCTATTTTTACCAGAATTAGTTAAATGCTAATGCTAACATATTTATTAATCTAAATCCATTCTGCATTGTCAAATATGTATGTAATTCATCTTCATTTCCTGACCTAAGATGCTCTGGAGTGACCATGTTCATCAATAAAAAGCTATTATACGGGACAAGAATGGTGGGTGGAAAGTCTCAAAATAGTTTGTATATTTTGTTTGCATCCATCAAGATGAAAGTGGAAAACTGCAAAACACATTTTATACCTGATAAGTACCATGAAGTGTTTACCACTATTGTATATAAAAGTCATATTTTATTGATACAGAAGGGAGCGACATTTGCAGTATAACATGAATTTATAAAGGTGCACATATCCACAATCTCATTTTAAAACCCTTAACGACTATGGAAAATCTATTGGATTTGCTTATATTTGTTATGTAGGCATTCATTAATGCAGAAAACACTTACTGAGTAATCATCTATAGCTCAAGCAATTCATTAGATCCTGGATACCTACAAGAAAGTATACATGTTCCTTCATCTCAAAAAGCTCACAAATTAAGAAGAAAAAATTACTACCAGAATAATTATATTGGCCGTAACTAGATCACATGCACATCTCTATAATGCAGTTATATTCATGGACCAAAAAATCCACTGCCTCTATTTGTGTGCATGAGTATATCTGTTGGGGGCTGGGGAGTGGCAGGCTTTTGGAAGAGGAAATATAGAAAACTTCACAAAATAGGTGTCACAGTGAAAAATATATTCACAAATACATACACGTGGGCGTGTTTTAAAAAGGATATTTGTTCTGGTATGGCTCTGCAGAGGTTGAATATGGAGAAATGACCAGAAATGAAAGCAGAAAATTCTTTAATTCCAAACTCGGCTTGTTTGGGCTTTATTTATCAGTTGTGTAAAGTGATACAGAGATTTCTGAAAATCCATTCATAAGTATTCATTCAAAAGTTATTTCCTGAATATGTAATAAGTTCTAGGAACTATTTAAATGCTTAAAATATAACTTTAGGCAAACATCCACACATTTGTTGCTCTCATAGAGTTGTCAATCCAATGGATGAATCAAATATGAATTAAATAATCTTATAAATATATACATGTAAAATATAATTTAAAAAGATATAAGTACTCTGATGGAAAGGAAGAAAGTTCTATAACAGTATAAATCAGAATAAATAAATGGTAGAAGAAGTCAGGAAAGGTTTTTTAAAGAAATGTGCATTAAACTTAGATCTTAATATAATTAAGATTTACCAAGAGGAAGGAGCTGAGGATGGGTGGAAACATAATTCATGGCAGAATAGTGTTTTTTTGTAGTTAGATAATACATAACTGGTTGGAGAAATTGCAGAAAACACAGTGTGGCTTGAGCACAGGCTATGATGAAGATAAGTAGTTTGACATATGTATATGAAGTTCTCATAACTACAATCATATATGTGTTTTTTTTTCTCTTAAGAGAAATTATTACTGAAGAAACTGAATAAAGAATTGCATAGGTAGTGTGGGAAGGGCCATGCCTAGGTTTACTTTGTGGTTTCTGGCTAATGGCAAAGACTTCATGGTGCCATCATTCTCAAGGAACAGAATATGAAAAAATAACCAAATCTGGAAGGAAATGGAATAATATTTTAGAATAATAATTCTAATAGTAATGTAGACAATGTTTGGATCTGGGAAAAAGGGAGTTGGGAAAGGATGATAATTCTAGCGATAAAGCCAGTTTTTATTTTCTTTTTAGTCTTTTTTTTTTCTTTTTAGTCTTTTTTAAAATATAATTTTGTTTTTAGTTGAAGTATAATTACATACAGTGTTATATTAGGTATATCATATAAGTGTTATATGAGGTATACAATAAAATGATTCAACAAGTCTATACATTACTCAGTGCTTATTATGGTAAGTGTACTTTTAATCACTTTATCTATTTCACCCATCCCCCTCAACCACTTCCCTTTTGGCAACCACAAATTTGTTCTCTATATTTAAGAATTTTGGGTTTTTTTTTGTTTCTTTTTTCCTTTATTAGTTTGTTTTGCTTCATAGATTCTGCATATGAATAAAGTCATATGGTATTTGTCTTTATCTGTCTGACTTACTCACCTAGTATTTTGTCTTCTAAGTCCATACATGTTGCAAATAGCAAGATCTCATTCTTTTATATATATACACACATACACATACCACCTCTTCCTTATGCATTCATCTGCTTCGTTATTTGTATTTTAATTCCAGTATAGTTAACATACAGTGTTAAATTAATTTCAGTTGTACAGTATAGTGATTCAACAATCCATAATTACTCAGCGTCATCAAGATAAATGTACTCTTAATCACTTTCACGTATTTCATCCATCCCCCAACCCACCTGCCCTCTGATGGCCATCTGTCTGTTCTCCATAGTTAAGAAGCCGTTTTTGGTTTATTCTTTTTTTTTTCCTTTGTCAATTTGTTTTGTTTCTTAGAGTCCACATATGGGTGAAATCATATAGTCTTTGTCTTTCACTGTTTTATTTCACCTAGCATATTACTCTCCAGATGCATCTGTGTTGTTGTAAATGGCAAATTTTCATTCTTTTTTATGACTGAATAATATTCGTGTGTGTGTGTGTGTGTGTGTGTGTGTGTGTGTATACTTTGTTGTTGTCTGTTTTGTTGTCTTTGTTATCTATTCACCTGTTGATGGACAATTGAGCTGCTTCCATAATTTGGTTATGGTAAATAATGCTGCAATAAACACAAAAGATGTATTTATCCTTTAGAATTAATGTTTTTTGTATTTTGGGGCTAATTACTCAGTAGTGTTATTGCTGGATTAAAATGTAGTTTTATTTTTAGTTTTTTGAGGAACTTCCATACTGTCTTCCACAGTGACTACACCAGTTTACATCCCCACCAATAGTGCATGAGGGTGATATCTCATTGTCAGAATCCCTAAAATCAAAAACACAAGAAACAAAAAGTTTTTATATATGGCCTTTATTATGTGGAGGTATGTTCCTTCTATACCTATTTGGGAAGAGTTTTTAATCATGAATGGATGATATGCTTTGTTAAAAAACTCTTTCTGCATTTATTGTGATGATCATATGGATACATTGTGTTAACAAAAGAAAATTAAAAGTCATATGATCATCTCAGTAGATGTTATAGTTTTCTTTACAGTGTAACAAATTACATACAAATTTAATGGCTTAAATTGGAATTTTTCCAGGCAGAAGTAATATACTATAGGTCAAAACTGGTACCTACAAAAAGAAATGAGAAGTGTTGAAAATAGAATAAATTAAGATAGAATAGATGCTGTTATTGTAGTTAATTACTCTAAAAATTATTGACAGCTTAAAGCAATAAAAGTAAAAATAATACATGCTTATAGTGTATATCAAGTGAAATGTTTGATAAAAATGGTACAAGGGATAGTGGGGGAATTAGAAATATACTGTCTTCAGATTTTTACACTAAGAAATAGAATATTATTTAATGATGGACTCAAGGTATTTTAAAGGTATATTGTAAATCCCATGGAAGTAATTTTAAACTTTAATAAGATTAGCAATTTATTTCTTCTGATATATATTCTTCCTCTCCTTCAGGTACTTGCCTCTTCTTTTTGTTTAATTTTTTATTTTTTAACTACTTTTAAGTGTACTAGAATTCATTGTTTATGTACCACACCCAATGTTCCATGCAATACGTGCCCTCCACAATACCCACCACCAGTCTGGCCCAACTTCCCAACCCCTTCCCCTTCAAAACCCTCAGATTGTTTTTCAGAGTCCATAGTCTCTCATGGTTCATCTCCCCCTCCAATATCCCTCAACTCCCTTCTCCTCTTCATCTCCTCTTCTTAAATTATATATTTATATTATACATGTATAAGATTATTTAATTTATATCCGATTCCTCCATTAGATTGCAAACTCTATGAGAGCAACAAATGTGTGCATGTTTGTTTAAACGTTTTATTCACAGTATTTAGACAGGGACTAATTATTAGCCTGGGACTTATTAAGTATTCAGGAAATAGTTGAATATGAATGAATGAATGAGTGAATGAATGAATGAGTGAATGAATTTGACTTAGGTAATAAGTCAAAAGAACACAAAGTGAAATCATAAAAATTGTCCAATTAATCCAAAGAAAGTAGAAAGATGTTTAAAAAAATAGCAAATAGTTGGTATTAATCTATTTATATTAACAATATTTAAAAGTAAAGTAGCTACTCTGGCAAAAAAAAAATGGTGCTTCTTCAAAAAATTAAATATAGAATCATTATATGACCCAGCAATTCTACCTCTAAGTAGATAGTCTCAATTTTTGAAAACAGGCATTAAAACAGATAGTGGTATGCCAATGTTCATAATAACATTACTCATAATAACCCAAAGATGCAAACAACTCAAGTATCCATCAACACATTAAAAGATAGATAAAATGCAGTATATACATACTATGGAATATTATTGAGTTATAAAAGAATGAAACTATGATAGATGCTGTAACATAGATGAGACTTAAAAACATTATGCTAAGTGAGATAAGCCATTCACAAGAAGATGAATATTGTGTGATTACACTTACATGAAATATCTAGAATTGGCTAATTTTTGGAGATAGGAAGTAGAGTAGAGGTCATAAGGGACTGGGGAGACAGAGAATGAGAAGTTATTGCTTAATAAATGGGTACAGAGTTCCCATTTGGGTGATATGGTAACTAGTGGTAATAGTTGTACAACAGTTAGAATGTAATTACGATACTGACCAATTTCAGTAATTGAAAGTGTCTTTCAATTAAAGACAATTAAGTGTCTTTCAAGTCAACTCAATTCTGACTCTATATATTTGGATATAGTGTCAGGTCCCACAAGTTAAGGGCTCAGTTCTGCAAGACTTTCCCCCTACCGCACTTCAGACAGCAATTAAAAGTCCACATTATTTCTTGTGCTTCTAATCAATTGGTTATAGAACAGAGGTTCCAATGACTTCTCTTTAGGTTTGGTTAATTTGCTACAGCAGCTCACAGAATTTAGAGGAACATTTTAGTTACTGGATTACCATTTTTTTTTTTTTTAAATGAAAGGATTTAACTTAGGAACAACCAGATGGAAGACAAACTGATAGGGCAAGATATGGAGAAAGGGTGAGAAACTTTCATGCACTTCCCAAGTGTACCACTCTACCCAAATCTTCACATGTTCACCAACTGGGAAAGTCCCTGAATCCTACCCTTATGGGTTTTCATGGAGGCTTCATTACATAGGCATGATTGATTAAATCACTGGCCACTGGTAATTGAGCTCAATCTCCAGCTCCTCTCCCTTCCCTAGACATTATGGGGAAGCAAGGTACTGAAAATTCTAACCCTCTAATCACAACATTGGTTCCCCTGGCAACCAGTCTCAGTCCTTAAATTACCTAGGGGTCATCCAAAAGTCAACTGATTAACATAATTAAGGAGGCCTTTATTGCTCTCACCACTTAAAAAATTCCAAGGATTTTAGGAGTTCTGTGCCAAGAAAGCAGACAAAGACTAAATGTATATTTCTTATTATTAATCACAATATCACATCAATTAATATAACTAATCATACTCTTAAAATAGATAAAATGTGTTATATATATATATAGTGTGTATATATATATTCATTATATATATATATATATATATATACATATATATATATAATGGCAAAATTATCTAAATAAGAAGACAAATTTCAAAATGGATAAAAAGCAAGACCTGATTGCATGGTGTCTACATGAAACCCACTTTTTATATAATGATATAGATAGATTAAAGTAAAATGATGGAGAAACCAGTGAAGAATGAACTAGAATATATCTAAAAAAGTCTATGAAGATGTTGGGACATCCTGGGATTGAGTCCATTTGTACTATAAATGTATGCTATAATGTCAATATGGGGGACAAGGAAAAAGAAGTAATTAAAGTCTGAATTCATTTTTGACATTAAACTGCTGACCACTTTCAAGCCCTACTATTCTGCCTTTCCATTTTATCCTATCTTCACACAAGGTTATAAAAAAGTCCACAATTTCTATTCTTTGACATAAGCAGAAATTTAAAACCATCTAAGCTTCAGCCTATAATCATACAGGAACTCTCAACCTGGCCTGACCCCCTGAATACCCACATCTAAACACACATACACACACACACACACACACACACACGTGGTTGTTTCTCCTTTCTCTCAGAAAGAAGTTTTGGACCTACTTAGATATCAGCTCTGTTTTTCCCAGAAAGCCTTATTACATAAATAATAAATTTCTTCATACCCTCTTGGTACATATATGGTGTCATCAATCACAACACTGGAACCATTTGAGACGGATGGGGTATCTGTCTGCACCCCCCAACCCAGGGTAACTACAATATCACTGATTTATATAAATTCAGAAAATTATGTTTTTTTTTTTTTTACTGGATTCTATAAGGCTATTAACAAAAGAAAATATGCATAATCCCTGTAATTTGGAGTGTAAGTTCCCCCTGCTTCACCATACATACATACACTCATAAGGACACATGTTAGAAATTTTGAAATCACTTTGCTTGTATAAGGTTGAACAGATTAAAATATCAAAGTCAAGTTTCTCAATCTCAGAGTACTAGTTTCCAAATTAGATAAAATTTTAAATATAAAATTGTGAGTAGGTTAAAATGAACTCTTCTATGCAATTAGAATTGTAGATATCAATATGAACTCATTTTGATGTGTATGTGTGTGTATTTTTTTTCAGATAGAGGCTAAAAATCTATCTATTTCTATCTATAGCTATATAGGGAGATACATGTAACAAAAAACACATCAAGTATCTATACACTGGTTTCTACATGCCATTCTTTAATACAAGGGTCCAAGGCTCCTTGGAGAAATGGCTGATTTTAGAACTCCAGCAAAGAAACTAGAAAATTAGTCTGGAACATCTTACTATGCTAGAAACTGAAAAGATGCTCAAAAACAAAATGGCAGGGCATGACAAAGAGCATAGGAGCCAACCTGAAAGAACCCCCAGTAGTTAAATCTGAAAGTCTGAGGAAATAGTAGCAGTAGCAGAGGTAGGAGTAATAGGTGGCTCCTGGGTGGCTCAGTGGGTTAAGCAGACTCTCGGTTTTGGCTGAGATCATGATCTCGAGATTGTGGGATCAAGCCCCTCCGGTTGGGCTGTGCATTCAGCCTGGAGTCTGCTTGTCCCTCTCCCTATCTCTGTGTCCCCTCCTTGCCTCCTGCTCATGTGCAAATAGTCTCTCTCTCACTCTCTCTCAAATAAGTAAATAAAATGTTGAAAAAAAGAAGTAGTAGTAGTAATGGTTTAACACCCAAGTATTAATATAATTGTGCGTGCATCATAGTGAGACAAATGATCAACAAAATTAAAAAGTGAGGAAAAAGGGATAAGTCATTCCTATTTAAGAATTTAAATAATAGATAGGTTACCCCTCTTCTAGAAGGTAGAGCTTAATTCATTTCCTTTGAGTATGAGCTGGACTTAGTAATCCTCTTCCAAAAAAAAAAGGAATATAAAATGAGAAAAATGTAACTTTAGATTGGAGAAAATTGTCAGCATCTTAACTGAGCAATCAATATAAATATCACCAGTAATAAATAATGTTAATATAATTATTCATTTCTCCCCAGATAGTTTTTATCTCTATACACTATATATCTCTCTATATCTCTGTACTATACTTTCTAAAACTTAATAATCCCAGTATAATCATGAGAAAACATCAGACAACTATAAATTGAACAGCTCTCAAAAACATACCTGACCAAATCTCTTCAAAAATGTCAAGATCATGAAAAACAAGAGAATATTAAAAATTTGTCATAGACAGGAGTAGGCTAAGGAGACATAACAACTAAACTCAATGTATAATGGATTGTAACTTTGAACAGAAAAAAAAAGGTTAAATCATAATAAATTTGTAGTGTAATTAATAGTAGTATATGAATATTAATTTAGGCTTTTGATAAATACACCATGATTATATAAGATATTACATTAGCACATTGAGTTGAATATTATATGGTAACTCTGACCTGTCTTTGAAACTTTTCTGTAAATCCAAACTATTCCATAATAAAAGTATATTAAAAAACTTGGCATATAAATAGTATAATAAGCTTACAATATATTCCTACTGTTGTGATGCATTTACACACATCACAACCCATACAATATTCTTACCAGAAAGTCTTATCTGAAACATTAGAGATTAATAACAATGACTTCTAATAATAAAGGAAATGTACACTGGCCACATTCTGCTAGACTACAGTTAAGGGTTTGAAATAAATGTAATAGCCCATACCATGAAATTTGGTATTGAATTTAAAGAAGGTGGGGAGTATGCTAGTTTCCTAGGGCTCTTCTATCAAATCACCATAAATTCATGGTTTAAAATGATGTCATTTGTCCTCTCACAGTTATGTAGACCAGAAGTTCAAAGTCGAGACGTCATCAGAGCCCTGCTTCCTTTGAAGACTTTACGGGAGTATCATTCCTTGTCACATACAACATCTGGTGGTTCCAGCTATCTGCTTGTGGTGCTATCACTCCAGCCTATGCTTATGTCTTCACATAGCCTTCTACTTCATGGATTTTCTTCCATCTCTTATAAGGATAACTGTCATTGAGTTTAGGTCCAATGGATAAATCAAGATGATCTTTCCTCTAAATCCTTAATTTAATTACACTTGAAAAAAAAAAGACAAACAAAACACTTATTTTCCCCAGTTAAGGTCACACTCATAGGTTCTTGGATATAAAGTATCTTTTTGGAGCCACCACTTATTCTATTATAGGGAGAACTAAGGACATGACGTATTTAAGAGACAGGAAAATTATATGCCCTGAGTTGGATTATGGATGAAAAAACTTAAAGAGACATTAATGGAACAGTTGGGAACACTTCATATGGACCATACCTCTTAGATATTTATTTTATCAAAATTATATTTATTCGATATGATATGTTCAATTCATGGATGAATGCATCGGTTCTTAGTGGTTCTTCCTGGTTACATGCAGATATATTTGAATTTGAAATGACAATTGCAACTTACTTCCAAATAGCAAAGAAATATTATGAGGATATGTAAGTGTAAAACAAAGGTATAAGTAATGAGAGAGAGAGAATAATGAGAGAATATGGTAAAATGCTAACAATTTGGTAAATCTAATGAAAGAATATAATCACTTTATTCCACTTTTAATTTTTGTGGATTATAATTATTTTTAATGAAGCATTAACAAGACAAAACAACAATACATTGATGATATTCTACCTGTTTTTTAACTTAGGGAAGAGAACTCTGACACAAAATTTAGAGGCCAAATACTACTTCTTCTACCACTAAAACTTACATAATTAACAGTGTTGGGAATTAGTCTACGTGTAAGAGCTGACACTTTTACCCTCTAAAATATTGTTTGAAATTATGTAAAATATATTTTTACTAAGCAAATAGTATTTTGATGGTGAATGAAGAATTGTGTGGGAAAATTTATACATCTAAGCAAACAACAGAATTTTTAGTGCAAAATACTAAGATTTAAGTATTCAGTCATGCACGAGATAAGAATTTGTCAATAAATGTTCATCTCCTTTTGGTTTTGCAAATAATATACCAGAATTATTCATCTATAATATTTTAGAATTCAGCAAATTACTAAATAAAGTTCATTTCCCAAAGTAGAAAAGTAAATGGTTCCAGAGAAGCCGTGGATATGTAGATCGGTATTATTCACCCCCTGAATGTTTACAGCTGTTGTCTCCTCTATTGGACACTAAGCAACTTGTGTAGTGAAAAGTTAGAGGATTGTTATTTATGTTACTTGACTCTGTCGCTTTTTTTTACTTTCAAGGAATTTGCCGAATGTTATCTCAATGCATGATTGCAGGTGCACAGACATGGGAATATACAGCAGTTATTGCCAACTGACTGGTGAATATGGTGTGTGTGTATGTGTGTGTGTGCATGCGTGTGTTTTAAAGCACGGGTATGCTTGAGAGTTTCTGGAACAATTTTGTTTTGATTTATGAAGGTCAGTATGGAGTATATAGATCAAAATTTGACTTGTTTTCAATAGGGTCTTGATTAGTCAATCAATAGACAAGTGCATTTCAGAGTGTAATTCTCAAGGTCCTTGGAAATACTTCCTTTAGTAGTATGAGTCAGAAACATATTAACAACAGAACAATTTTTTTTTTAAGTATGCCAAGGTCTACTTTCTAAAAGATTACAGAGAATTATGACTTATTTTTATTTCGAAAAGTGCCTTACCAGTGATGACAAGTAACACTTTTTTCTGTTAAAGGGATTATTATTATGTGCCTTGCTGATCTATAGCTTTTTATTTAATCTAATAAAAATAAGTAAATTGGAATTACTTGATTTTATTTATTTATATTTTTATCTTTTAAAAGATTATATTTGAGAGAGAGAGAGTACAAATGGGGGAATGCTGAGGGAGAAGGAGAAGCAGACTATCCACTGAGCCAGGAGCCTGACGTGGGACTCAATCCCAGAACCCTGGGATCATGACTTGAGCCGAAGATAAATGCTTGACTGACCAAGCCACCCAGGCACCCCAAATTACTTGATTTTGTCCAATTAACAAATATAATAGAGCATATATTCTCAAATTAATGTTATCTAGGACACTAGAGAATATATACATGTCACTTATTCATGTTTTCCTCTATTGTTTATATCATTGTGATGGAACATGGTGATTCAGGGCACCGATCTCCCTTTGGAGAAAGACTTTTTGCCCCTGCTGCCAGGTGGTCCATCTGCAGATTTCTTTCAGCTATTTCTTATTTTTTTTAAAGCTATTTTTTATTTATTTGACAGAGAGAGAGAGAGGTCACAAGTAGGCAGAGAGGCAGGCAGAAAGAGAGGAGGAAGCAGGCTCCCTGCCAAGCAGAGAGCCCGACGTGGGGCTCCATCCCAGGACCCTGGGATCATGACCTGAGCCAAAGGCAGAGGCTTTAACCCACTGAGCCACCCAGGTGCCCCTCTTTCAGCTATTTCTAATGCAGGGATTACCCCAGCTGCTGTCTCACCACAAAGCAAAATAACATTTTAGTTTCTGAGTTTTCAGTTGGGTTAGGCAAGGATTCAATGGAGCTTCTTTTGCATTTCTTCTTATTTCTCTGCTCAATCCTGCTCTCCAACATTGCTAAACACAGAGATATTGATTCCAAGGGACTCTTAATAAACATCTTATATGTTGAGCTATGTTCCAGAGTCATCTTGTTGGAGAACCCAATGTACAAGAGTCAGATGTATTTTTTTTAAAATATGAAATAATTGAGTCTCTATACTCACAGAAGTTATTCCCGTGTTTTTAAATATTCTTGGGTTGTTGATTTTATTTTTTTTTTGGAACCTTTATTTATTTATTTTTAAAGATTTTATTTATTTGACAGAGAGAGAGAGAAGGATCACAAGTAGGCAGAGAGAGAGGGGAGGAAGCAGGCTCTCTGCTGAGTAGAGAGCCTGATGCAGGGCTCGATCCCAGGATCCTGGGAACATGACCCAAGCCGAAGGCAGAGGCTTTAACCCACTGAGCCACCGGGTTGTTGATTTTAATTTTAAACTTGTCTTAAACACTAAATCATGTTAATTTAAACTACTTCATGTGTGGCAACAGTTTATCTTTTCAAGATATGGAGATCTTATTGCAGAATCAGGCTTTGTAATACCAGATCCGGCATAATTTTATAGTGTGATCTCAACATATCTAGACAATGAGGAGTTTTTGCACACAATCAAGATGGAGTAACAAGGCTTGGACTTACTCTTCCATCAAAAACAGCCACAAAACAAAGGGGAAAAAAAACCCAGGTAAAATTAGGAATCAGTGTTTCTTAAGACAACAGACATCAGGTATTAAAGGGCAATGATTTCGACAGATGAGAAAGAACAAGTGTATCCTTAACATTGTTCAAATTTATTGTCTTGAGGGAGTGTCCAAACGGTAATCCAGGAAAGGAGAACCCAGGTAGAACAAGGCAGACTTAAACAAAAATACAAAACAAAAACAAAAACAAGAACACAACAAACAAACAAACAAAAAGAAACTCATATGAACATCTCAGGAAATGCAAAATTATTACTTCACAAAAGCCAGCATCATTGTCTGTAAAAAATTTCAGCCAACTAGAAATAGAAAATTCTTCAGCCTGGTTAAGTACATTTAGGAAAAATGTACAGCTTACAACATACTTAATCATGGCATTCTGAAATATTCCCCCACCCCTGCCAAGATCAGGAATAATACAAGAGTATCAGTACTCATCATTTCTATTCAGCATTGTACTAGAGGTTTTATTCAATTAAATAAGAAAAAAATAAATAAAAATCCACTCAGATTAGAAAGGAAAGAGTAAAACTATTATTTGACAATCACATAATCACCTGTATAAAAAATCCCGTGCTATCTACAAAAAAAAAAAAAAAAAAAAAAAAAAACTACTGGAATTAATAAATTTAACAAATTTTGAAAGCTTCCAGGATGCAATACCAATATTAAAAAAAATAATTTCTGTATGCTAGCAATAAACAATCAGAAGCTGAAATTTTAAAAATCTCTTTACAGGGGCACCTGGGTGGCTCAGTTGATTAAGTGGTTGCCTTTGGCTCAGGTTGTGATCCCCAGGGTCCTGGGGTTGAGCCCCAAATCCAGGCCTCCTGCTCAGCAGAGAGTCTGCTACTCCCTTTCCCTCTGTCCCTCCCCCTGCTCATACTCTTGCTCTCGCTCTCAAATAAATAAATAAAATCTTAAAAAATAAAATCAAAATAACCTTTACAATATAATCAAGAAATAGGGAGGGCGGGGCGCCTGGGTGGCTCAGTGGGTTAAAGCCTCTGCCTTCGGCTCCGGTCATGATCCCAGGGTCCTGGGATTGAGACCCGCATCAGGCTCTCTGCTCCTGCTTCCTCCTCTCCTCTCTGCTTGCCTCCCTGCCTACTTCTGATCTCTCTCTCTGTCAAATGAATAAATAAAATCTTTAAAAAAAAAAAGAAATATGGAGGGCTTACATTCAGGAATACATTTTATAAAATATATGAAAGACATTTACACTGGCAAATTATTATTAAACTACTTTGTACAAAGTAACAAACTGATTCTAAATTTCATACAGCCATTCAAAGGTGCTAGAATACCCAAAACAACTTTGGAAAAAAGAGTAAATTTAGAATATTTGTGCTATCTGACTTCCAAACTTATTATAAACCTGTTCTTTTTTTTTTTTTTAAGATTTTATTTATTTATTTGAGAGAGAGACAGTGAGAGAGAGCATGAGCAAGGAGAAGGTCAGAGGGAGAAGCAGACTCCCCATGGAGCTGGGAGCCCGATGTGGGACTCGATCCCGGAACCCCGGGATCATAACCTGAGCCGAAGACAGTCGTCCAACCAACTGAGCCACCCAGGCGTCCCTTATAAACCTGTTCTAATCAAGACAATGTGGTGTGGTTTAAAAATAGTCAAATAAATCAATGGAATAGCATAGCAAGCCAAAATACTCCCACACAGATATGAATAGCTGATTTTTGACCAAAGTACAAAGGCAATTTCAGCAAATGGTGCTAAAATAAGTGCATATCCATATGCAAAAAACCCTCCAAAACCCCAAAAAACAAAACAAAAAAACAAAAAAACAAACTGCAAATCTCTCACACTCTACACTGAAATTAACTAAAAATGGATTGTGAACTAAATGTAAGAGCTATACTATAAGATTTCTATAAGTTAATATTGCAAAAAAAAAACCCTTTTTTTTTTTTTACTTTTGCGTAGGTAAATATTTCTTAGATACAGCACAGTCCCATAAAAAAACACATTGTTAAACTGAACTCCACAAATTAAAATTTTCTGCTATTCCAAAACCCCTGATAAGAGAACGAAAACACAAGTAATAGACTGGGAGGAAATTTTTATAAACTATTTGATAAACACTTGTATTCAGAAATTTAAATAACCGTAGAAACTTAAGAAGAAAACAAAACAATCCAATAAGAAATGGGCAATAGATTCGAAAAGATTCATTTACTGTGAAGTGAGAGTTACCTGAGTCTACACAATGCTATATGGAATACCATGACAGGGGATAAGGCATTCTGTAAAACCACAGGTAGTAGTTTTGCAGAAGTATTGCATTTAGGGCAGGCAAACTGTTATATAGAGTGTCTACAGCAAAAAGGACAAAATGCTGACCCTTCCATGATGGAAGCAATCTCATATAACCAACCCACCACCAGGTTACTGGCTGTTCACTATAGGCAAGAGGGCCATATGGAGGCTCAGGGTTGGTCTCTGCTGCTAACATACTGGGCATGTGTTAATGGCTGTAGCCAATTCAACCTTGGTGAGTGGAAGTTCACATTGTGAGCTCATGTAGAACCTCCATTCCTGACACTATGGCAACTTTGTCCATGACCCCCCTGGGCAATGACAGAGATGGTTGGGGAAACAGGCTGACTGGCATCCACTTGATTAAAACGCTCCTCTACTGGGTCATCCTTTGGTGAACATTCACATGGGATACAAATATCTTCACGCTATCGCCCGCTTAGAGAAGACTATCCACATACTACTTCCCCAAATTTCCTTGTCCCCAAATTTTTGATTATACTGCCATCCTGTACCTGACTATCCATCCAAACCATTGGCCACAGCCCTTGAGTTGCTATGTAATTCCATATCTCACCGTTTCTTTTTCAAGCAAGGTGCATAATCAAGTGAACTTCTTGAAGTTCTGCCCACTGGGAATATTTCTTTTTAACCAAGGACCTTGAAGGATATCCCTGAGAAGGGACTATAGTGTTGCAGCTATCCACTTTCAGGGAATGCATGTACATTATAGAGAACCGTCTGTAAACCAGGTCCATCTTCCCTTGTCAAATGATCAGAGGGGACTCCCCATAAGACCATAGGTACAGGTTTGGAAAGAGAAACTAATATACCAAGAGTGGAGACCCTTGGCCTTTGGGCCACTTCTTCATATAAATTGTTTGTGTCCTCGGGGCCTATTCAAGTCCAATCATGTATTTACCACTTCATTTGATGCTGGGGTACTGCTGTACATGCCCAGATTTTTGGGTTGGTGAGTCAGATAACACCAAGTTAATGATAGATCATGTTGCTTGAAATTTTGTGATCCATGCTTAAGTATTCACTGTCTACTAATGTCTAGTTGTAGGCCAAAAGCTGTTCCTCAGAAGGAGAGTAGTTATCTGCAAGATGGAAGGGTTTACCCCCAGATCCAAAAGGCTTCTGCTGCAGTTCTGCACAGGCCTGCCATAGGATCTTTAGGCTGCTCTAAAGTTTGAGAATTAAAAACAGTAGAACAGGGAGCAATGTGGTGAAAACAGAGGAGTATATGAGTTGAGAAATATTTTTTTTTAGTTAAAAAAAAATAAAAACAGTAGAAGAAGGAGAGAAAATAACCCCAATAGAAGTCAGTATTTCTGGTTTTATCCTTTAATTTATGCAAATTTTCATCTGTTTACATTGTTATTCTTATTTTTTCAGGTTTATTGAGGTTTAATTAATAAAAATTTGTGCATATATTTAAGTGTACAACCTGATGATGATTTGATATGTATATATATACTTTATGAAATGATGACCACAATCAGGTTAACTTATGCATCCATCATTTTAGAGAGTTGTGTGTGTGTGTGTGTGTTGAAAATGCTTAACGTTTACTTTCTTAACAAATTTAAAGTATGAAAAAATATTAACTATAGTTATCATGCTGTACATTAGATTCCTAGAGCTTATTCATCTTAAAACTGAAGGCTTATACCCTTTAACTAGCATCTCTCAATCTCCTCCAACCCCCAGTTCCTGGAAACCACTTTTCTACTCTGTTTCTGTGAGTTCAACATTTTTTTTTTTTTAAGAATTCACAAATAAGTAAGATCATATAGTCTTTCTCTGTCTGGCTAATTTAACTTAACATAATGTCCTCTAGATTCATCCATATTATTGTAAATGGCAGGATTTCCTTTTTTCTTATGGCTGAGTAATTTTCATTGAATGTATATACCACATCTTAATGCACTCATCCATTAACAAACAAATTGTTTCCATATCTTGGCTATTGTGAATAATGTTGCAATGAACATGGGAGTGCAGATCTCTCTTAGCTATACTGATATCCCTTCCTTCAGATTTTATCACCCAAAGTGGGATTATTTAATCATATGGTATTTCTATTTTTCATTTCTTGAGGAAACTTCAACAAGGATTCTCTTTTCTCCACATCCTCAGAGCTGCTTGTTATCAGTTGTATTTTTGGTAAAGACTATACTAACAGGTGTGAGATGATAGCTCATTGTGGCTTCTATTTGTATTTCCCTGATCATTAGTGATGTTAAGAACATTTCCATGTATCTTTTGACCCTCTAAATGTCTTCTTTGGGAAAATGTTTATTCAGATCCTCTGCCCATTTTAATTAGATTCTTTCTTTTTTTTTTTCTTTTCTTTCTTTCTTTTTTTGGTTACTGAGTTGTGTGACTTTTTTATCTTTTAGATATTAATGCCTTATTTGATATATGCTTTGCAAGTATTTTTTTCCTTTTCCATAGGTTGCCTTTTCATTTTACTGACCACCTCTTTTGCTGTGCAGAAGCCTTTTAGTTTGATGTAATTGTTTATTTTTGCTCTTCTTACATTTACTTTGGGTTTCAAATCCAAATTAAAAAAAATAAATAATTGCCAAGATCAGCATCAAGGAATTTTATCCCTATGTTTTCTCTTGGGAATTTTATGGTTTAAGTTCTTAAATGCAAGTCTTTAGTCCATTTTAAATTAAATTTTGTAAATGATGAAAGGGATCCCCTTTCATTCTTTTGTATGTGAATATCCAGTTTTCCCAATTTTATTTATTGAAGAGATTATCTTTCCTCTATTGTGTGTTCTTTGTTCCCTTGTCAAATATTGGTTGATGATATATACCCAAATTTATACTGGGCTCTCTATTTTGTTCCAATGTTCTATGTGCCTATTTTTATGCCAGCACCATACTATGTTGGTCATCATAACTTTGAAATATATTTTAAAATCAGGAAGTGTAATGCCTCCAGCTTTTTCTTTTTTATCAAGAATGCTTTGTCTATTTAAGGTCTCTTGTGGTGTCACATGACTTTTATGATCGTATTTCACATTTCTTTGGAAAATGCCAATGGAATTTTGTAGGGATTACATTGACTCTGTAGATTGCTTTGAGTAATATGTGTATTTTAATAAATACAATTGCATTGAATCTGTACATTGCTTTAGGTAGTATGTATATTTTAATAATATTTTTCTTCTAATCCATGAACATGGGATGTCTTTTCATTTATTTGCATCTCTTTCAGTTTCTTTCATTAATGTCTTAAATTTTCATTGTAAAGGTGACTCATGATTAAATTTATTCTATTTTATTGCTGATTCTACTGAAAATGTAATTGTGTTTTTTTTCATTTTCTGATACTTTGTTGTTAGTGTATAGAAATGCAGTAGATTTTTGTATGTTGCTTTGTATCCTGAGGTTTTACTGAATTCATTTATTGGTTCTAACACATTTTTGGTAGAGTCTTTAAGATTTTCTATATATAAGATCATGTCATCAGCAGAGACAATTTTACTTCCCTTGTTCTGACTTGGATACATTTTATATCTTTTACTTGCCTAATTTCTTCTGAACTTCCAGTAGTATGTTGACAGAAATGACAAGAGTAGGCAATCTTGTTTGTTTTTAGGCAACCTTGCTTTGATCTTTATTTTAGAGGGAGAGATTTTAACTGTCCACCATTAAGAATGATGTTAGCTGTAGGCTTGTCGTATATGACTTTTATGATATTGAGATATGTCCCTTCTACACCCATTTTGTTGAGAGTTTTACCGTAAATGGATATTGAATTTTATCAAATGCTTTTTATGAATCTATTGAGATGATCATGTGATTTTTAATCCTTTATTTTGTTAACGTGGTATATCACATCTATTGATTTTTGAAAGTTGAATCATTCTTGTATCTCTGGAGTAAATCCCCCTTGATCATGGTGTATGATACTTCTAATGTATTGTTGAATTTGGTTTGCTAATATTATTTATAGATGTATGTATGTGTGTATATATGTATGTGTTATGTTAGCCTCCATACAGTACACCATTAGTTCTTGATGAAATTTTCAATGATTCATTAGCTGTATATAATACCCAGTGCTCATCATGACACATGCCCTCCCTAATACCCATCAGCCATCTACCCCATCCCCCCCACCCCAAAGCCCTCAGTTTGTTTTTCAGGGTCCTTATTCTTTTAGGACATTTTAAATCTATGTTCATCAGGGATATCAGCCTGTAATTTTATTTTATTATTTTTTTTGTGGCATTCTTGTCTTGTTTTGGTATCAAGGTAATGTTGGCCTGATAAATTGAGTTTAGAAATATTCTTTCCTTGCCTATTCTTCGGTAGAATTTGAGAAGGATTGGTATTGAATTTTTTTCCCTTTCATATCTGAGAGACAGTTTTACCAGCTATAGTTTTTTATTATTTGATAAGGTTGGTGGGGGAGGGTGGTAATGGTGGTGGTGGTATTCTCTTAATCCTGCAGTCAGGCCTGTTACTGATAGTCTCCTGTTTGCTTTTCATAGGCCAGTGCTGAATGCTTAAGCTTGTGTGCTTTCTTCCAATCCCCCAGAGTAGGGCCAACTTTCCATGCACACTCATTAGCCAACTACAGAAGCTCACATTCACTGTCCTTGGGAATATGCACAGGGAGACAGCCATGTGGTGGGAGTGGGTAAGATTCACATAGCATTGGGGATTCACACAACATTGGGAATGCCCATATTACAGTTGTGGGAATCCACAGACAAGGTATACCAGCATTGCCTGGTCTATCTTCTGATGGAATCCATCAAATAATTAGTAGGATATCAGTCCCTTGGATGCCTTCAGATTCATGGCTGCTGTTCTCCTAGTTCCCGCACCCTATAGCAGTTATATAGCACTCTTAGTATTATGGATGGGGTGAAAAAGAACTAGGCCTCTTTGGCAGCATCCTGTGTGCATAGCTGGGGAAATCAGGTGTCAACTGCATGCTCTTATTCTCCACTGTGGGAGAAATTTCCAGCCAAGTAGGTCTCTCTTGGCACTGAGCACTGTTGCCATAGGGGAAGGGTGACACATGTATAGTGAAATCATTATTTTACCCAGCATGTCTGTCTTGGATTTTTCTTTGCTCCAAGGGTGTGTTAGAGCTTCTCTACTGGACTTTTGGGTTTCTACAAAGGGATTCTCATCTATAGATCATTTTAAAAACTTATGTTCTTTTGTGGGGAAGATGGTGGAAAACTCTTTTTTGCTATTTTGTTGATGTCACTCCCTCTTCACAGTTTTAAAAATCATGGTATTTATAAATTGTTGTATGTTGCCTTTCACTTAGCTCTTAATTTTTCTTTCAAATTTTAATAAATATTTTAATGGTAGCATACCTTTTTTATAAAGGGATCTAAATATACTTACATATTCACTCATTTTTGCCATCTACACTATTGCCATTTTTTTTCTCTAAATTACATCCTACAAAAAACACTTTAAAATAGAAAAATGTCACCATATCAGGAACATTTCACCATTTCACTTAAGAAAGTATACATTGTCTTATCAGAAAAGTATTATGAAGTTAAAAACAGACAAAAAGTCCTGAATTTGAAATTATTAGGGGCAGATTATATCTCCCTAGTGTTCCATAGAACCTACCTCTTCCTCCGTTGACTTATACTTAGTTATGAGTTTACAACTTCATTCAATTATGATGAGCTGCCAGCACCTGACCTGACTCACTGACTTTGACTTTTTTTTTTTTTTTTTTTTTTTTTTTTTTAGTATAGTTGACACACAATGTTAGATTAGTTTCAGGTGTACAACCCAGTGATTCAAATTCTCTATAAGCTTTGTCCACCACTAGGGTAGCTACTATCTGTCACCATACAACACTTACAATATTATTAACTATATTCTCTACGCTGTCCCTTTTATCCCCATGACTTACTCATTCTATAGCTGAAAGCCTGCATCTCCCACTCTCCTTCATTTATTTTACCCATCCTTTCTCCACCTTCCTTTTGGCAGTTACCAGTTTGCTCTCTGTATTTATAAGTCTGATTCTGCTCTTTGTTTGTTTACTCATTTACTTCATTTTTTAGATTCCACATATGAGTGAAATCATATGATACCATATCATTTGCTTTTGATATGCTTAAAAGACCAGCGAGAAAGAGGCACCTTAGCAGGAAAAATAAAAATATTCTTAGTGGGAAAAAATATCTAAAAGATACAAAAGTGTTCCACTGGTGAGAAGAAAGTTGACTAGCACATTAGCATCCTTCTGTTGAGTATAAGAACTTATTCAAGGAAGGTGTTTGTTTTTTGTTTTGTTTTGTTTTGTTTATATAGTTGGCTCCATGTATTCTAAGAATAGAAGAAATAAAAATTGGGTACTTTTACAAGGAAAATAGACTTAGGTTGGAAGAAGAGTTTGTGATGTGATAATGCTGAAAGCAATTACTGAGCATCTCTGTAGCACCAGGAACGGAGTGTCTTAAGAACTTTGTCTTTTGAGGGACGCCTAGGTGGCTCAGTTGGTTAAGTGGCTGCCTTCGCCTGAGGTCATGATCCCAGCGTCCTGGGATCGAGTCCCACATCTGGCTCCTTGCTCAGCAGGGAGCCTGCTTGTCTCTCTGCCTCTGCCTGCCACCCTGTCTGCCTGTGCTCTCTCTCCCTCTCTCTCTCTGACTAATAAGTAAATAAAACCTTTAAAAAAAAAAAAGAACTTTGTCTTTTGAAAAAAAAAATATTTTCTGCTTTTTTTTTTTTTAAAGATGTTATTTATTTATTTGACAGAGAGAGATCACAAGTAGACGGAGAGGCAGGCAGAGAGAGAGAGAGAGAGGGAACCAGGCTTCTTGCTGAGCAGAGAGCCGGATGCAGGACTCAATCCCAGGACCCTGAGATCATGACCTGAGCCGAAGGCAGCGGCTTAACCCACTGAGCCACCCAGGCGCCCCATCATCTTTTCTGCTTTAAAGATCATGACCATGACCCTCTTAATACTAAGAATATTCAAAAAAATGGAGCGTTATTTAAAATAGAAAAATGCATACACTTTTGAAATCTTTCTCTAATATTGGAATAGTGCTGTAGATATCTTTATAATATCCAATCTACTGTGCAGCCTGTAACTTTCAAACTATAAAATGCTTGTCCAGTGCTCTAAGATGCTTTCCTCAAAATATAAATAGATAATATTAGTATATTTTGGTGAGTGATGGGAATGCCATATCTTTAAAAAAAAAAAAGGAAATATATCTTATGACCATGTAACTCAAAAAGTCTTCTAAATTTTCAGTTCTTGTTGAACTTGTGCAAATTACTTCCATATTTGCCATTAGTTTCTGAAGATCTTTTTAGACTGGAAGAGAAATACTAGGGATAAGGAAATAATAACCAATAGGTCCAATCTAAATAAAAGAATGGTAACCGACCTTAAATTGTATATATCTGTATAAAACTATAGAGAGATAGATAGATATAGATATAGTTAGATATAGTTAGATATACAGATAGATAGATATACAGATAGATATATTTTCTCGTATATAAGTCAACATGCATTAAACTTTAGATGTAGCTTTTAGTCTGTGTGTCTCCATTATTATACCACTAAACTGAGAAGGAAAAATTCTAGTTAACCAATGATAACAGGAAGGAGTCAATACATAGAAAATAATAGATGGATCAAAGAGTAAGATTGCTAGAACGTTTTACACTTTATTTATCTACAATAATTTATTCAGGGATATACAAGCCATCAATTTGATAGAATAGAATGGAATGGAAAAATTCCGACTTAGGGTCAGCTCTTCAACAATCCAGGGACTAATTCCCTAGAAGCATCAGAGGACCTTCCCTGGGTCAACAATAATGCTTCTTTAGCAAATCTTCTCCTACAGTTCATAACTGACACTTTTGTTTCTGATTACTGTGCTTCTTTCCCTTCTCAGTAAACATGTAGTTGCTGATCAAGCTTACACATTTTGCTGAAACTTTTCTGGGGGTATTGGGTATTTAGCAGCTTCCTAAGAATAACCATAATAAAGGTTATCTCTGATCTCATCTAAGGTAGTCCTGATTTGAAAAAATATGACTTGGGCTTCCATATATATTCATTTCAATGATTTTTGAAGGTTCAGCTTATCACCTTAATTCTAGTCTCACTTCAATACTATGCTTGGGACCTGAGGCAACACATAGCAGTATGTTAACTATTTATTGTCAAAATCATATGGGCATGAGGAAAATTTCTTATAACTTAAACACGTAGGATCATATGAACATATATTTTAAATTAATAAACCATTAAACCAAAACTTATTTTAGCATTTCTAATGAAACTGACATAAATTGATATACTATTTGATGTGACATTATTTAGCTTACTGCTTTTTTCTTTTTATAACTTGCATTTCAATCAGTTGCTTAAAAGGTCATGTTTAATGTCACATTAGCACTTTCACAGAATGTTTTATTTTTGTTTAGATTTAGTATGATAAGATAAAACTTTCTGGGTGTTCAACCCAAATGGAACTTTCCAAAAGTTCCATTTAAGATTTTAGCATAGTTTCATTAAGGTGTCCAACTTTATAATGTAAATAGTGCACAGTATTAATTATTCAATGAGTCTTTCATGGGTTTTGGGTTTCATATGTAAATCATAGAAAAATACATATGAATATACATATTGATATCATAACTACAGTGGACCCTTGAATGACACAGGTTTGAAATTCACATGTCAACTTATACATGATTTTTTAAAAATAAATACAGTATAGTACTGTAAATGTATTTTTCCTCTTTTGATTTTTTTTATTTTAAGAAAACTTATTTGGAAATAATTTCAGTTTACAAAAAAGATGTAAGAATTAAAATGGTAAGGGATACTCATTCCTTTACTCAGATTTACCTATTAGCATTTTTTACAGTTTTTTAAAATTCTTATTTTGAAATGTTCTTTTTTTTATGTTTATTTAGCCACTATATAGTACATCACTAGTTTTTGATGTAGTATACAATGATTCATTAGTTGCAATTTTCTTAATAACACTTTCTTTTCTATAGCTTACTTTACTGTAAGAATAAAATATATGATATAATATAATAACACAATATAAATAACACATATGAAATGAAAGTATGTGTTAAACAATGCCTCATGTTACAAGTAAGTCTTCCAATAAACAGCAGGCTACTAGTAGTCAAATTTTTGGAGAGTCAAAAATTTTACATGGATTTTTTACTGCATGGTGGATCAGCATCCCTGGCTACCTCATTTCATAAGGGCCAATTGTATGTGATAATTATAAGTACAAGGTGTTATTGATATACTTTTCCTTTATACTAGCTTAAAATTAAGAAAATTTATTGAGTTAATGGATCTTTTGAATTTTTTTGAACATCAACGTAACTCTCATTTTTTGACCCATTTTTTTCATCCCACTGGCCAATAGCTTCTTTAACATAACAGAAGACTTTTTTTTTTTTTTTAAGATTTTATTTATTTATTTGACAGAGAGAGAGATCACAAGTAGACAGAGAGGCAGGCAGAGAGAGAGGAGGAAGCAGGCTCCCTGCTGAGCAGAGAGCCCGATGTGGGGCTCTATCCCAGGACCCTGAGATCATGACCTGAGCCGAAGGCAGCGGCTTAACCCACTGAGCCACCCAGGCGCCCCCCCCCTTTTTTTTTTTTTACTGACAACCTTATTGAGTCTTATTATTGAACATGATTATATACATAAAACCACTTCTACAATAATCCAGGGCTTTAGTGAATCAGGCAAGCTTGTATATTATGGCAATATTCCCTTCTACTTTTGAGAGTCTTACTCATTTCTTTTATTATTGTTGAGGAAAACACAATTTAGCATTGGTGAGTAGCTTATCATTTAGTAAGAGTCTATGTAATTCAAGGCCAAAAAAAAAATCACAAATTAGCAAAGAGGATCTATATTTCTCATCTCCTTCCATTACAATTAGTTCAGAGTACCAAAGACCTAAGGAATAGTCACTAATGATTTCAGGAAGAAAAGTATGTTTTAATCTTTAAAAATAGGAGATATCTCCTTTGGATATTCTTTTCTGCCTTGTCAAAGATGAGTTGACCATAGAATTGAGAGTCAGTTTTTGGGCTCTCTATTCTGTTCCATTGATCTATGTGTCTGTTTTTGTGCCAGTACCATGCTGTCTTGATGATCACAGCTTTGTAATAGAGCTTGAAGTCTGGAATTGTGATGCCACCAACTTTGGTTTTCTTTTTCAAAGTTCTTTTGGCTATTCAGGGTCCTTTCTGATTCCATACAAATTTTAGAATTATTTATTCCAGTTCTATGAAGAAAACTGATGGTATTTTGACAGGGACTGAACTGAATGTATAGCTTGCTTTAGGTAGCATAGACATTTTAACAATATTTGTTTTTCCAATCCATAAAAATTTTTTTTTTTCCATTTCTTTGTGCTTTCTTCAGTTTCTTTCATGACTGTTCTATAGTTCTCTTAGTACCGATCCTTTACCTCTTTGGTTAGGTATTTTATGGTCTTTGGTGCAAATTATAAATGGGATCGAGTCCTAAATTTCTCTTTCTTCTGTCTCATTGTTAGCGTATAGAAATGCACCTGACTTCTGTGCATTGATTTTATATCCTGCTACTTTGCTGAATTCCTGTATGAGTTCTAGCAATTTTGGGGTGGAATCTTTTGGGTTTTCCACATAAAGTATCATGTTATTTGTGAAGAGTGCTAATTCAGAGGTCTTTTATTTCTTTTTGTTTTCTGATTGCTGAGGCTATAACTTCTAGTACTATGTTGAACAACAGTGGTGATAGGGGGACATTCCTGCCATGTTCCTGACCTTATGGAGAAAGTTCTCAGTTTTTCCCCATTGAGAATGATATTTGCTGTGGGCTTTTCATAGGTGGCTTTTATGATGTTGAGGTATGTTCCCTCGATCCCTACACTGTGAAGAGTTTTAATCAAGAAAGAATGCTATACTTTGTTAAATGCTTTTTCTGCATCTATTGAGAAGCTCACATAGTTCTTGCCCTTTCTTTTAATTATGTTGTGTATCACATTGATTGATTTGAAGATGTTAAACCACCCTTGCAGCCCAGGCATACATCCCACTTGGTCATGGTGAATGATCCTTTAAATATATTGTTGGATCCTATTAGCTAGTATTTTGGTGAGAATTTTTGCATCTGTGTTCATTAGAGATATTGGTTTGTAATTTTCCCTTTTGATGGGGTCTTTGTTTGGTTGTGGGATCAAGGTAATGCTGACCTCATAGAAAGAGTTCGGAAGCTTTCCTCCCATTTCTTTCTTTCTTTCTTTTATTTTCTTTCTTTCTTTCTTTCTTTCTTTCTTTCTTTCTTTCTTTTTTTTTTTGAAACAGCTTCAGAAAAACAAGCATTAATTCTTCTTTAAATGTTTGGAGGAATTCCCCTGGGAATCTGGCCCTGGACTCCTGTTTGTTGGGAGATTTTTGATTACTGCTTCAATTTCCTTGCTGCTTATGAATCTGTTCAGGTTTTCTCTTTCTTCCTCTTTCAGTTTTGGTAGTTTGTAAATCTCTAGAAATGCATCCATTTCTTTCCAGATTGCCCAATTTGTTGGCATACAGTTGCTCATAGTATGTGTATGTATATATATATATATATATATATATATATATATATATATATAATGGAATATTAAGCAGCCATTAAAAATGAAATCTTGCTATTTGTAATGATGTGGGTGAAACTAGAGGGTATTATGCTAAACAAAATAAGTTAATCAGAGAAAGACAATTATCATATGATATCACTCATATGTGGAATTTAAGAAACAAAACAGGATCAGAGAGGAAGGGAGGGAAAAATAAAACAAGACAAATCAGAGAGGGAAACAAACCATAAGAGACTCTTAATCATAGGAAACAAACTGAGGGTTTCTGGAGGGAAGTGGGGTAGGCAGAAGGGGTAATGGTGATGGACATGAAAGAGGACTCATGATGTAATGAGCACTGGGTATTATATAAGACTGGTGAATCACTGATCTCTACATCTGAAACTAATAATACATTATATGTTAATTGAATTTAAATGAAAAAAATAAATAAAAGTAAAAGCTTTAAAAAGAAAATAAAATCAGGTAAAAATATTTTTAAAAAATAAGATCTCTTTTTATTACTGACTGACATAGAAAATGGAAAAACATGGATCCCAAAGGTGCTAGTACATTTTTTTATTTCTCAGAAAGGATTAGCTTTAAGTTGAAGTAAATACAGTGGAAGACAGGAAAGAGAAGGAATAATTTTTTTTCTTTTCATTGCATTTCTGTATTCTCCTAGGGGAATTATTAATTATGAGTGTCAAAAACATCTGTTTATTTTTAGGCCAAGAATTCCTGGTTCATAACTCACCAGTGCATAGCTGATGAGGTCCTTATTATCATAATCAAAATAAAAGTATAATTAAGAAATTCTGGAGTTTGCCCTACATTTTTTTATATGTCTTTCAAGTTCTTCACCCATGAATTATAATTTGTGGATGAAAGTGTATATATATATATATCCATTTCCTAAATGGATAAATTAGTAAATTAGTAGTAATTATTATTATTATTAGTAGTAGTAGTAATAATAATTATTAGTAATAGTAATTGTTACTATTAATAATAATATTAGTAGTATTAAATTATTTGGCACCAAATAATTAATCATATCACATTGACATTTAATATTTTCACATGAATCTATAAAACATGAAGAATGTTTCTTGTTTTTATATCCTCTATAATATTTGGAGAATTATACATATTCATAGATGAAGATGAGAAGATGAAATATTATTGAATGGCTTAGTGGATAACTATTACTACATTTTTTATGTACAGAGATGAGAGTATGCTAATTTGATTAGATTATATATGCTGCCTTATAATAAAAGTGATGTAACTATCAAACCAAATTATACTTTAATTTGTCATTTGATATAGGAGAAGAAAAATGTGGTGAGATAGAAAGAATTATATACTTTATATACATATTTCAGCACCCAGGAGATATTATTCCTACAATTTTAAAGGTTAAAATCAATTTTAAATCAATTTTAAAACATCAAGAATTAACATATATTAAAACTGCATTTTAAAAATATTTCAGATAGTTACATTTTATTCTCTGCTAAGAAATACAGCTTATTAGCCTTCACAAATCACAAATTAACATCTACCTCTTTTGTCTTTTCTGATTTAGGGGAAAATATTATTACTACCTAGTATATTAATTTCTGAGACCATATTTTCATACAAGTCATTTTACCACATCTTCTCTGCCCATATGCTTTCATTTTTATTCATCTTTTACCAATCAGTTTGCTTTGTTTATTTTCAAAGGAAAAACCTTTCCAAAGGAAGGCTCCTAGTTGAAAATCTGTGTTACCTTTTCACTTGAATGACATAATGTCTGGGTATAAAAATATGAATTACATTCCATCATTTACTACAATTGATTATTATGCTGAATTCTGAAGCTGTCTTATTTTTTCGTCATATTTGTGATTTTTTTATACATCCCTGCAAAATTTGTTTGTGAAACTTAAAATTCAGTAAGATATGTCTGTATCACTATCATTAGGTTTCCATTTCTTATTATAATGCATGTCCATTCCACTTGTAAATCTTGCTCATTCATCCTAAAGTGAATCCCTATCCTCAAACTTCTGTATACACACTTACCTAGTTCAGTTTCTTACTTCTCATTTCTCTCCACATCATTTTATTACAATCTCTGAAAACTGTCATATAATTCCTATATCCATAAATTTATCTCTCGAAGTTTTCTTCTCTCCTTCTTTTCCCAACTGAAATCTGGCTGTACACTTAGGATAATGTATGTCTCAAAGCTCTCTGTATGATATTGTACCCCAAGATCTTGGACTTTTCTTCGTTTGGAAGAGAGCTAACTTTCTTCTCTTTGTAATTCTCTCTTTTTTTCTTCTTTCTAAACCACAACTCATGAAGTTTATGTCATCAGATAATGCCATTGTCTATACCTCTTTAGTATTACCAGTTATTGTATTCTGAGTTAACCTTACCTTTTTATTTATTGAAGACTTAAACTTCACTTTGTCACTCTATTTTAGCCTTCTCACAGACATTGGAAATCAACCAGACACCCTATACATAATTTCTCAGTCTAAGATTTCAGCATTTTTTTGCAACCAGTCTTACTTACTTCATAGGAAGCATTTTGTCCCCTAATTCCAGAATCCTTAGTTCAATCATTTATTCCTATTAGGAATGTCAAATTACTAACTTTATAATTTTTTAAAGATTTTATTTATTTATTTGACAGAGAGAGATCACAAGTAGACAGAGAGGCAGGCAGAGAGAGAGAGAGGGAAGCAGGCTGCCCGCCGAGCAGAGAGCCCAATGTGGGACTCGATCCCAGGACCCTGAGATCATGACCTAAGCCGAAGGCAGTGGCTTAACCCACTGAGCCACCCAGGTGCCCCCAACTTTATAATTTTTAACCAATTTATCATATCATGCATGTCCTGTTTTTTTTCTCTACCAATTTTATATCATGTGTCATAGAAAGCTATTCAATTCTTGCTCACATCCTTAATGTCATCATCTTTCTCTCTATCTGCCAAAAACCTAACCCTGGTCAACATCTAAAATGAATATATTTAATGTTGAGCCTATACAGGTACAACTAGATAATACAGGAGAAAGATCACACAACTGTGTTGCCATGTTTCATTTATAATTTTTGAACCTGGGGTGCCTGGGTGGCTCAGTCATTACGTGTCTGCCTTTGGCTCAGGTCATGATCCCGGGTCCTGGGATCAAGCCCTACATCAGGCTCCCAACTTGGCAGAAAGCCTGCTTCTCCTTCTTTCACTCTCCATGCTTGTGTTCCCTCTCTCACTGTCTCTCTCTGTCAATTAAATAAATTAAATCTTTAAAAATAAATAAATACAATAAAATAAAATTTTTGAACCAAAGCTCAAATGGATATATTCTACACCTTTTAGTTAGTTATATGGTTGCATTCCCAGACAAACATGCTTTCTCACTCTCCAAACTAATCATTTCATAACTCTTCTGCCTCAACTCACCAATATCCCCTTGCTAACCAACAGTGTCTTTGGCTTATATCTGTTAAGAAATTTTAAGAAATTAGGTAAATATTTTTTGATTCTTCTACTAAATGTAACAACTGTTTTTCTAACTAGACATTCTTCCTTCTTTTTGTAGAAAGAGTGCTCTGAGAACCAGTGCTAAGAACATTATGTCCCGCTATCAAGAAAAATTGTGAAGCATACCAAAAGAGGGATAAAAAAAAATTTGGAGAGATAGAGCAAGAATCAGAATCAGACTGGAAATTCAAAACAACTATGCTAAGGCTCTGTGGACAAAGTAGAAAATATGGGCAATGTAAGCAGAAAGATAGAAATCCTAAGGAAAAAAAAATACTATAGATTAGAAACCCTGCTAAAACAGAAATGAGGAATGCCTTTGTTGGGCTTGTTAGTAGACTGGGTACAGCTGAGGAAAGAATGTCTGAACTTGAGGATATATCAATAGAATCCTTAATTGAAAAGCTAAGAGAACAAAGACCAAAAGAAACAAAATAGAATATCTGTAGCACAACTACAAAAGATATAAGATGTGTGCAATGGGAATGCCAGAAGTAGATGAAAGAGAAAGGAACAGAGAAATATTTAGGACAATAATAAATGAGAATTTCCCTAAATTAAAAGTATGGAGAAATGTTCAGTGTTTATTAATATGGATATGAAAACTCAATATAGTCAAGGTGTCACTCCTTCCCAACTTGATCTTTAGAATCAGTGCAAACCCAATCAAAATCCCAGAAAGTTGTCTTGCAGATATTGACAAACTGATTATAAAGTTCATGTGAAATAGCAAAAGATCCAGAATATCCAAAACAGTGTGACGAACACAGGTGGAGGACTAACACTACTTTACTTCAAGAATTACAGTAAAGTGACAGTGAATCAAGACAATATGGTATTGGTAAAAATTAGAGAATTTGATCAACAGAAAAGAATAGAGAACCCAGAAATATGTCCACATAAATATAGTCAACTGATCTTTAACATAGGAAGAACAGCAATGCAATAAGGCAAAGATTGTCTTTTTAACAAATAGTGTTGGAACAAATAATGCACACACACACACACACACACACACACACAACACACACACACACACACACACATCTGGGTGCTTCAGTAAGTTAAGCATCCAGACTCTTGATTTCAGCTCAGGTAATGATCTCAAGTTTGTGAGATTGAGCCCCGTAGGGGTCTCCACACTGGGCATAGAGCCTGTTTAAGATTCTCTCCCTCCTTCGGCCTCTGCCCCTCCCCCCTCTAAAATAAAATAAAAATAAAATGGATCTAGACATAAACCTTATACCTTTCACAAAAATTTACTTAAAGTGGATCACAGACCCAAATGTAAAGTCTGAAAGTATAAAATTCATAGGAGATATCACCAGACAAAACATAGATGATCATGTGCATGGTAATGAATATTTTGATACAACACTGAATTCATAATACCTTAAGAAATAATTCATAAGCTAGACTTTATTAAAATTAAAAACTTATGCTCTGAGGTGCCTGGGTGGCTCAGTGGGTTAAGCCTCTGCCTTTGACTCAGGTCATGATCTCAAGGTCCTGGGATTGAGCCCCACATCAGACTCTCTGCTCAGAAGGGATCCTGTTTTCCCCTCTCTCTGCCTGGCTCTCTGTCTACTTGTGATCTTTCTGTCAAATAAACAAATAAAATCTTAAAAACAAACAAACAAACAAAAAACAACTTCTGCTCTACCAAAGACAATGTCAAGAGACTGAAAAGATAAGATACGGACATGAAGTAAGTACTTGTAAAGGTTTTATTTGATAAAGGAATGTTATCCAAAATACATAAATAATTTTAAAACTCAACAATAAGAAAACTATCAATCTAATTAAAAAAATGGGCAAATACTTTAACAGGTTTCAGCAGAGAAGGTACACAAATGCCAAATAAGCCTATGAAAAATGCTCTGTATCATATGTCTGTATCAAATATCATATGTCACAAGTTAAAACAATGAGATACCACATGCTTATTAGAATGGCCAAAATCTGGAACATTGATAAGGCTAATGCTACTGATATGTGGTGCAAAAGGAACTCTCATTTATTGTTGGTGGGAATGCAAAACGCTACAGCCACTTTGGAAGAGGTTAGTGGTTTCCTACAACACTAAACATACTCTTACCATATGATCCAGCAGTTGCACTCCTTGGGGTTTACCTAAAGGATCTGAAAACTTATGTCCAAAGAAAAACCTACAGATGCATGTTTATTCATAATTTTCAAAACTTGGAAGAAACCAAGATATTCTTGTTAGGTGATTGGAAATAAAATGTGGTACATCTAAGCAATGGAATATTATTTAGTACTAAAAAGAAATAAACTATCAAACCATGAAAACAAATGTTGGAATCCCATATGCATATTATTAAATGAAGCTGGTGTGAAAAGACTATATGCAGTATGCTTTCAAGTATGTGAAATTCTAGAAAACACAAAACTATGGAGACAATAAGCAGATTAATGGTTCCGCAGGGTAGGGGGAGGAAAAGTCAAATAGTTGGAGCAGAGAGGATTTTTAGGGAGGTAAAAATACTCTGTTCTATTATTATTGTGGATTCATGTCATTATCCATTTGTCCAAACCCATAGAATATACAACACCAAGAGTGAACCATAATTTAGACAATTTACTGTGGGTGATTACATTGTGTCAGTATAGTTTCATTAGCTGTTACAAATGTACCACTGGTGTGAAAGATGTTTATTGATCATGGGAGAGGCTATCCATGCAAATGTGGGATCCAGGATAAGTTTCTGTCATTTCCCCTTAATTTCACCATTAATTTTAAAGTGTTCTAAAAAAATTCAATACAAAAATATCATAGCATATTAATTTCTAAGCTTGCTTGCAAACCCAGGTCTGTGTCACTTTATTTGTGTGTGTGTGTGTGTGTGTGTGTGACTTTAAATGTAAATTTTTTATACCTGGGGTTTTCAGTTTAAATAGTGTAATTTGTTTGTGTTTTTTAAAATGTGGAAGTGAAAGAGAAATTTTTTTCTCATCTTTTCTTTTTTAACTATTTCATCTATTTTTATCCTTTCTTTGGTCCAACCTCCTGATTTATCTTTATTTATCTTTTTATTTATCTTTATTTATTTCCAACTTTTAAAGGTTAATACATTGTTACTTCTGATTATTTCACTTAACATCTGTTTTTTCTTTCCAATTTAGCTAACTTATTTCCTCTCTCTATGCATGAGGTTATAGTCATCTCCACCATCTTAACCCTTAAGATGAAAATTACCATTGGGGCGCCTGGGTGGCTCAGTGGTTTAAGCCTCTGCCTTCAGCTCAGGTCATGATCTCAGGGTCCTGGGATCGAGCCCCACGTCTGGCTCTCTGCTCAGCAGGGAGCCTGCTTCCCCCTCTCTCTGCCTGCTTCTCTGCCTGCTTGTGATCTCTCTCTCTGTGAAATAAATAAATAAAATCTTAAAAAAAAAAAAGAAAATTACCATTTACTATACAGAGACTTTGCCCATATGTTAATATTCCTGTTCTAAATGGACACATCTCATGTTTTTGTTTGTTTGTTTTATTCCTGGAGTCCCTATTTATAAATTAAAGTATCATATCTTGAAGATAGGATGCCCACAGTTCAGATAATTCATAGGAAAATAATTAGCTAATGTAGGAATAATTATTTTTTTTTAAGATTTTATTTATTTATTTCACAGAGAGAGAGATCACAAGCAGGCAGAGAAGCAGGCAGAGAGAGGAGGAAGCAGGCAGAGAGAGGGGCAAGCAGGCTCCCTGCTGAGCAGAGAGCCAGACGTGGGGCTCGATCCCAGGACCCTGAGATCATGACCTGACCTGAAGGCAGAGGCTTAAACCACTGAGCCACCCAGGCGCCCCTAATGTAGGAATAATTATTTTTAATATGATTTCTACTAAATGTTCAAAATAACATTATTTTAGGTGTCATGGATTGCCTTCTCCAAACTCATGAAAAATATAAAAATATTAGAAAAAATGTAACATCCTAAATAAAACATATACTATAAATGTTGGAGTCTGTTTCAGATGGATATTACATTTCTATATTTATAACATTGTCTAATACTAAGAATTGAAGAAGTATAAACAAAGAATGTTTATTGATAACAAAGCACAAAAATTAAGGCTGTATTAGAAAGGATAACATGCAAAGTGTAATTGTTGAAATTTATTTTCCACAAAATTCTTGAACCTCTTTTACAATTGCTGTTTCTTATACAGATCTGTGACATTTCAAGTTAAAGATAGAAGTCAAAATTTTCCACATTTTTAGATATATCCAGTACTTAAATGAATTTTCCAGATAACAGACTATTTTTTTTTCAACCAGATGGTTTGTGTCACGCAGATACAAACATAGAGATTAAATGCCTTATAAAGCCCATCAAATTCATTTAAATATTACACAGTGGTTATTAGATTTTGACATTTTCTGTCTGAATATTTTGAAGCTGAAAGTTTCTAAACAATGTCCATAATCTGTGTTATGCTTAAATTGGAAAATCAAGAAGTTGAATTTTGATGCTAAACTACAACTTTGCATAAATATATACAAAAAATGATTAATATAACATGAGCTTAGTAAGGAATTAAAAAGTCTGATTATATTTCAATACAGACAGTTTTTTAAATATATTTTATTTATTCATTTGACACAGAGAGAGAGAGAAAGAGAGAGAGATCACAGGCAGGCAGAGAGAGGTGGAAGCAGGCTTCTGGCTGAGTGGAGAGCCTGATGCGTGGTTCGATCCCAGGACCCTGACATCATGACCTGAGCCGAAGGCAGAGGCTTAACTCTCTGAGCCACCCAGGCGCCCCTCAATATGGACAGTTTTAAAAGAACTAAATGTTAAGATATTTCTGAAACACAGCGCACTTCATAACATGTATATGCAGTATAAAATATAACTTTATAGTTAAATATGAAACTTGTAAATTTTCTCTTCATTTTTAAATTGGGAATCAGTGTTCTTAAGAGAAAGAATGTCACAAGAGTACTGAGGACAGTAGTTTTCATAAGTGATTGGTTAAGATTATGGTCTGGTCTTGAGACATACTAAATACACAATTTTATCCTACTTATAAGATTACATTATTTGAAAATATATCATTGGTTTAATAGCTAGACATAGGGTTAACCATAATATTCCTTCATGGAAAAAAAAATTCCTTCATGATCGCAACATTTTGTTCTAGAAATCCTACCTTCATAATATGTTAATACTTGATTTGCCTAAATTGTAATTTGCCTTTAAAATATCAGTAAATTTATAATGTATATATGTAATATAATTATGTAATTACTTAATCTTGGAGTTGGGATTAATGAGGGAAGTAGCCTATATCATAGGGCTATCTCATAAGATGCTTTCATTTTTACCTTAAAACAAAACAAAACAAAAGAGAAATCCATAATGTTCACAATCAGGGTTTGCAAATTATTATGTTTTAATTAAAAATAATATTATAAATAAAAGATAACTATGGTGGTCAAAATGTCTTACCTTGGGGGACAAAATTTTCTATTAAGTATTTTTTCTATTTCTATTAAGTAAATTTTCTATAGCTCAAAGAAAAAATCAAGTAATCAAGCTAAGAGTAGTCGGATGATCCACCTTCTCCTACTCCATCTCCCTGTCCTAAAACTAAATGAAACAATGAAAACTAAGGTGTAATAAGATTGGGAAGGAGTGGAGATATAAAGATCTGAGATTGTTAAAGGGCTTTCTTGCTCTGATTCCCCTATACCCATTCTTTTTTAATATATATCACTCTGATACCACAATCTATTCTTTCAGTTCCTTTTTGGGCAAGAACTCGCAGAGAAGATCCTTTGTTTAAGGAGACTCATTAACATGGTGTCCTACCAAAACCCACATATACTCAACGAGAAGGAATGACTGAGCCCACAATTGCCTTCTCTCCTAGAGAAAAAAAGCCACCAAGATATGATGGAAAAATTTGTGTTAATACTTAAAAGTTTATTTTCCTTTTATTTAACACATTGGTGATACAATGCCTAACCTAAAATATGTGGGGAGTAACATCAGCAAAAAGGCAGTTGAGGAATCTCCAAACACTCATTCTTCCATAGGACCATCAAGAAAAGCAACCATAAGCTTGAACTAACACTCTAGGAGCTCTAGAAAACAAAGCTTTGTAGCAAATGAAGCAAAGATCCAATCAAGAAAAATTATCTTTTGGGCGCGGGGTGGCTCAGTGGGTTAAGCCGCTGCCTTCGGCTCAGGTCATGATCTCAGGGTCCTGGGATCGAGTCCCACATCGGGCTCTCTGCTCAGCAGGGAGCCTGCTTCCCTCCCTCTCTCTCTCTGCCTGCCTCTCTGTCTACTTATGATCTCTCTCTGTCAAATAAATAAATAAAATGTTAAAAAAAAAAGAAAAATTATCTTTAAAACAGTAGAAAATTTTGGTGTTTTACTCGCCCTTGTCCCCTCCCTGTTGCAGTGATAGTCTTATTCCTACATGGCAGCAACCTGGTTCCTGGTTCTCCTCTTCCAACGGGAGGGAGTAAAACAGACTTTTGTTGCAAAATATCTTGTATGTCTCCTTTAACTTGTCTGGGGGTATCTGAAATACTTACTAATCTGTGTTGGAGAATGAGAAACACAGATGGGAAAAGTAGCAGGCATTGTTACAAGGCACCTAAATGTCATCAAGAGATGAATGGATTAACAAAATGTGGTATATACATACGATGAAATATTATTCAGCTTTAAAAAGGAATGAAATTCTAATATATATTACATCATGAATTAACCCTGAAAACATGATGCTAGGTGAAATAAACCAGACACAAAAGGATAAATATTGCATGTTATGCTTATATGAGATGATCTAGATGAGGCAAATTCATGAATACAGAAAGTCTAGAAGGTTATACCAGGGGTTAGGAAGAGTTGATTTTTGGCTAAGAATTAAAAGAATCAGGTGGTTTTTTCAAGATTACATGTTTTTAAAAGAACTAACTCATTTAAAGGATTTACTGCTCACATTTCAGCATGAAGAACTCTGTAGATGCCAGCAAAATGGTAAAAATAATTTTTACCTTTTTAAAAAAATATTTATTTATTAAAAATATTTTTGGGACGCCTGGGTGGCTCAGTTGGTTAAGCAGCTGCCTTCGGCTCAGGTCATGATCCCAGCATCATGGGATCGAGTCCCACATCGGGCTCCTTGCTTGGCGGGGAGCCTGCTTCTCCCTCTGCCTCTGCCTGCCACTCTGTCTGCCTGTGCTCACTCTCGCTTCTCTCTCTATGACAAATAAATAAATAAAATCTTAAAAAAATATATATTTTTAAAAAAACCTCTAAAATCTCTGGAAATGTTTCTATGGGCATACAATGAGATAAGGAACATTTATTGAACAAAATCACTTAAAAATTGGTAAGAATATTAAGAGCCTGGGTATTTGAATTATAACCCAGGTCATCCTTACATCCCTCCACCCTCAGTTCAGTATGATGGAAATTCTACTCCAGATGAACGTAGCTCACAGCCCTTAGTGATACTCCAGCAATGAATTAACTGGTTTTTTTTTTGTTTGTTTGTTTTGTTCTGTTGTTAATTTTAGTTCTTTCTAAACTAACTCAACAAAAGTGCACAGTGGTATTGAATACAATCAGTCTATATATTGTGATGTTTTGCTTAGATAGGAGTCTCTGTTAAACTTCCAAAAGACACATTTTAATTATCGTCTTCCCTTTTTTCTTCAGTTTGATTTTATAAAGCATTGCTTTATCCTTCTCTGTTCAACTATTTCATTTTTCTGAATATTTTTGCTTAATACAAGTCACTTGACAAGTTCATATAGTTGACACTTCTTAAAGGCTCATGTCATATTTTCATGTGCGCTTCTCTCTGTATGACTTTCCTTTAAATTATTAATGACCTTTTAAAATATGAGCTTACTGGAAAGCTTCGTTAATAGCTACATGTTTCTTTAGACATATACAGTTCATTGCTACTGAGGATGATTTGTAATACTATCATTTGATAATTTATTTTAATAATTCTAAGCACAGAGTTTATATACTATTTTTGTGAAGTTTTCAAAAATTTTACTTGTTGAATTTTTAGTACTCAACAGATGATTCTCACCATCCTCCTTCATGGCCAATGTTAAATATAGAAACAATGGTTATTTGCTTCTCCTGGTACTGTCATTCCCACATCGTCTGTGTAGTCCAGCTTAGCATATTGAAGGAGCCCCACTTAGATCCATATTATGTGTTTGGCATCAAGCTACATAATAGGTATTTTCTTCCAAAGTAACTCAAATGTTTCTTAATCCATTCCTACTTGACCTCATCTTTTTTTTTTTTTTTTTGAGTCTTCTGGTTATAACCCCCTTAATTGTTCTACTATTCTTATTCTTTCAATATTTTGTCCATTCTTCAGTAATATTCCTGACTATGACCAGTATGTTTTATTTCAATTAGTTATAGTAATCATAACAAAAGTTATTGGTCTTATATTAAGTGTCAGATATCGTGAGAAAAGATTCATATACACAAATCTTTTTTTAGCATCATGATTATTAAATGCATTGGTTAATAGAGTCCAGGGGTTCTTGGGCTCTGAGAACCTTCCACCAGTAAAATTCCCTTGCAGTTCTATCTCACTCAAAAATAAACATTTATGTAATCACGGCCGTGGCATCATCAATCAAGATATTCTTGTCATTAAGAAGCAGATCCAGAAAAGGAAGCAGCTGGCCTCATTACCTTTAATACCCTAAGTGACAAGTTTAGTCTTTTGGAATTTATTTTCTACATACCTACATCAAACTTTTACCTATTATTCTGAAATAGTCATTTATTAATGGGACAAAGTAAGACAAATATAAGAAAAAATATGCTCTTTTTTATAGTTTGTTTAAACTTAATTTGATATTTGTTAAGTTGTTTTAGTCTCTTATATGAACCCAGTAAAGAAAGTTTATATCTAATATTCTAAATATAGAATAGATTTTCAATTGGCCTTCCAGAGTTAAAACAAAACAAAAGGAAAGTACGTAACAAAGTAATTGATTCTTCTACTAGAACCCCTTCCTCTCCATATTAGGTGCCGGTACAGAAAAGAACATTTCACCCACTTCTGTATTCTGTTCACAATATTTTTATGCCTTTCTAGATGGTGATATACACACTCTGCTATGTTGCTGAAATTTCTTCTGTCCCAAGGGTGGATGAACAGAAATAATTTTGTACATGGTTGGTTAAACTTCATCCAAAGACTGTTAGGTATCTCACATCTTTTAGAAGAATAAATAAAATGTATATATTTTTATGAGTCCAGGTAATGTTAAATTATTTATGTGTCTTATACTTATTCTAAGTAAAATTAGGTAATGATCATAACTCTCTAAGTTGTTTAGCTTTGAAATATTTACTTAACCACTCTAAGACTTAGTTTTCCTTGTCTTTAAAATGGGAATAGAAATACTAACTTTTTAAAAAAGATTTTATCCATCCACTTGACAGAGATCACAAGTAGGCAGAGAGGCAGGCAGAGAGAGAGGAAGGGAAGCAGGCTCCCTCTGAGCGGAGAGCCCGATGCAAGGCTGGATTCCAGGACCCTGGGATCATGACATGAGCTGAGGGCAGAGGCTTTAACCCACTGAGCCACCCAGGCGCCCCTAGAAATAATAATTAAAAAAAAAAATTAAGTAGGCTCCATGCCCAGTGTGTTTCTCAATGTGGAGCTTGAATTCACAACCATGAGACAGAGACCTAAGCTGAGATCAAGAGTCTGATGCTTAATGGACTGAGCCACTCAAGTGCCCTAATATAATTTTACTCTGAGGATAAAATTAGGTAAATCCAAACTATTTAACAAGTCTCATGTCCTAGTATAAGGTAATAACATCTAGGTCATGGTAATTAATTATTGTGATTACTCAAAATCAATAAATCAATTAGCTATTTCCAAAAACATAACCCTTTATAATTTTAAGTAAAAATTTTAGAGAAGAAGCTCAAAAATCATTTAAATCCTTTGGCCACCCCAGGAGGTTAATTACAAAGTATTAGTGATTGGTTTGTTACTAGAAATAGCTATATTTCCCAAACATACTTTCCTTAGTAAATACAGTAATTCCCTTTGTTCTGAGGAGAGTAAAAGAGCATATTGCAAGGAAGCCCTAATATTTTTCTTTCTTTTTTTCTTTCTTTTTTTTTTATTTCCCTCTTGAGACTGTAAAAAATGTTTGAATTGCCCACCTACAAAGATTTTCTTTGAGGAGAAAGTGCAGGGGTCATTTGAAAAGTCACTTGATACTATGCTAGAAAGAGAATAGCTTTTCTCTTGGGGTAGGCTATCAATAGATGAAATATCTTTTTCTCCCTCCTTGCCTCATCCCTCACCTGCATCACTCATGCCTTTTATAATATTCTACAAAAGCATTGCTCAACTGCATCTTGTCTGACAGTGAAGATACATAAAATGCCCATTTTGTTTAAATGAATGGCAGTAACCTTTTGCTACACTAACTACTACTGCACCGTAGGACACAGCATGAGCTCTGCATGTATCTTTTCTCTTTGAGCTCATGGTGTTTTACAGGTGATATCAATCACAATCCCCTTTAATCTGATAATTATTTAAAGAGATCTCTGTGTTGTATTCAAGTAGATTCTTCACCTGTTTGAGACACCTAATGTTTCTCATGTTGTATACTCATTAACACTGATAAACAACACATTTTCTTAAAGAAACAAAAATGACCAATAGCATAGTTTCAAATCCTGCTGTGCTTTCTTTTCTTTAGAGACAGTCTCAATGACTGTCAAATCTTTGACCTTAGGACATTCATTTACAAAATATTAATTTTTGTTAAGTATCAGTCTTACGTTTAGGCGCTGGGGATTGAGTAGTGAACAAAAAGTTATTACCCTGCTTTCACTGATCTCTCACTTTAGTTCTTCAGTTCCCCTAGAATATAAAAAACAACAACAAACTCATGTATGTATTTTTACTATATGTTTACTATTTTTGAAATAGAAAAAAATTGATCCATATAAGTCTTCCTTCCTAGAAAATTAATACCATTATCTCATTGCCAATGACATACACATTCCTTATGTAGAAAGTGATCAGGGGTGATATTTAAATATCAAAACTGATAATATAGAAGCAATATATGAGAAGCGGTAGACAAATTAACCAATTTCTATCACTAAGGATCATACAGAAAATGGCCGCGTCGGTGGAATCATACAGTCCCTGGTTTAAAGTTTATTTTATTTTTGATTTATCAAAAAGCATACACTGAGACCAAAAAGTATTACAAAACAAGGACTTTACTTGGGAGGGTCCCAGGAAATACATGTAGGGGGAGGTAGAAATGAATCTGGAAGGAGAACACAGATAATAAAGTGTTAACAGTCAAGAAAGTGGTTTTATAGATAAAATAAGCTTAATCTGATGAACCCAACTCTGGCACCCAGTGTGGAACATCTGACTTAGAATCTGACTTAGATCTCACCAGAGGGGAAGGGAGCTGAGGGTATAAAGACCACCATTTGGTAGTGGTTGAGAGCTGTTCTTCAGAGATGGGAACTGCTTTGCACTTTTGGCTCACTGCGGTGATGGATAGGATGCCTTCGAGACCCAGATGAACCTCTTCAGGTGAAGAAATGCATGGACTAGCAGTTGGACATCTGCCAACCATGTACTGAAGAAGAGGTAAGGTTGAGTTATCGGAGTCATAATTCAGTAATCAGTGAAATAGAACAGTGGAAAGTAACTAGCAATAAAAACTAAAAGGGCAACTTACATGAGTGATCTATAACCGGATTACTATCCTACACATACTGGGGAGTTATAATTATTAGTAGGCATCCATAATCCCCCAGACTATATTAGATGCTCATTCTGTGAACTCCCATAGCATTTTATACTTCCTCAGTTGAAGTATATCAACCTTTATTTATTATTTTCTCTCTAATGATCTGTCTTTTGTAGAAAATAAGCTCTATGAGCACAGGGGCTGTACACATCTTAAATGTCCTATCCCAGTAATTAACAGAATGCCTGCCTTGTAATAGGTTCTCTGTAAATACCTGCTGGATAATGGGTCAGTAATACTAAGTATATTTTGAAATGCTATTCTGAAAAAGGAGGGTATGTTTTTAAAATCAAACGTAATGAAATACAGCTTTTGGGACTTCATTTAAAATGGCTTTAAATAATATTCATTTATAAAAATTCAACAGAAATAGCATTGTTGCACTTTGTTTTTTCCTATGTAGCTCATACTCATTGGGAATTATTGTAGGGCTTTATAATTTCACTTAAATTAGTTTCAGTTAAATCAATTCACTGGTATTTTTAGAAAGTTACTAATAGTTTAAAAGGGCAAGTTTGTGCTACGATCTGATAGCATTTACTTTTGATCTAGATGTCCTTTCAGACTCAGATAAGAATGTTTCTGAACTGGCAGGAAAAAAGTAGTAAACATTAAATGTATTATGATATTCAGGTGATGTTACTTTGAAGAAAGCATAAACCCTCAGGAAAAATAAAGGAAATCAGCAGAGCACTTAACTAGCACTTACCAAACCTTTCTAAAATAATGTTTAATAGGCCATGCAATAGGTAACATTTGATTCTTCTCTAAAAATTTTGAAACTGCTTTGATTTGGTAAAATATCAAAATAAATGCTTTCAGGTTTAAGGAAAAAAATGTCCCCTCTGAGTGATCCTGTATACTGCATTTTTTTTTTCGTGGACTTTTTAGAGTTGTGAGAAGCAGCAAATTAGTGTAATTATAGGAAGGGGTAGAAATTGGGAGGGGGGAAGAAAACTCAGGGCTTTTAAGTTATATAAACAAGAAACTTTCTCTTTAAGCTTTACAGATTTGCCTACTTTGGGAAAGTGGAGGTTCTCCGATGTTTCATAACTAAATTACTATTGAGAGTAATGTTAAGTTTCCCACCATGTACATTAACTTTACACAGCTGATGTTTTAGGCAACATTTTGTTTTTCCATAGTTAGAGATTTTATCTGTGTTTCTTAAATGGAGAATTATGATTGCTGAGTGTGGCCGACATGGGGCTCTATCTCAAGAGCCTGAAACCATGACCTGAGCTGAAACCAAAATGGGACCTTTAACCAACTATGTCACCCAGGCACCCTAAACTCTTTACTTTTAAATGAAAACCTATTATTTTATTAATTCAGAATTGAGAAATTGTACAATTTATGAAATTTCCGTAGCATTTCCAAACTTGTCAGTCTTATGAGGTCATTGACTAAAATGTATCTTTAGCTAGACAGTGAATGAATGACAGGTTAAATTCCCTTTGGCTCCCTCATTGGAAATGTGATTGCTCACCTTTGTAGCTGCCATAGATCATTGATTAGGAGAGTTCAAACTCCTTGCTAACTCTGGAATATCAAAGGGGAGGGATTAATCAGACTCTGCACACCCACAAAGACTGTCAGAAAACCAGTGGCTTTTCCTGAACTATTACAGATAGACTTACTTTTAATGAATTAAATAGATGAGTTTAGGGAGAAGTTTGATGCTGTTAAATACATCTAGGGTGGTTTTACTAAAGTCTCAATAAGAATCAACTCCTCTGTGTCAAAGCTGGAACATTTTAGCTTTTAAATGCCTAAGACAGCCGATTCATGGCCATCCTGAGTTATCATAGATCAGTTATTTCAATAGCCATTCAATCAGCCCTGACAATTACAGCAGAGTAAAGCCTATAATTATGGATTATTATCATACATTACAGCAGCAGAAAGAAAATTACAATTTACACCTTGCTGTAGTAGTAATAATATAATTAAATGGTTCTTATACGACATGTACAAATTTTCACTATAAGTTTTTGGTAAGTGTTAAATAATCTAATGGCTAAGTTTAAGACTAAGGTCAACATCAATATTAATCAGGTTATCTTTGTAACCTATACATAAGCATATGCTTTTTATTTTTGTAAATATACTATTGGTTAATAATGTTTTAGGCACAAGTTACTTTATAAATATACATTCTTATATATATTACACAAACACATATTTATGTTACACAAATGCATATTTAGGGGCACCTGGGTGGCTCAGTGTGTTATGCTTCTGCTTTCAGCTCAGGTCATGATCCAGAGTCCTGGGATCAAGCCCTGCATCAGGCTTTCAGCTCAGCGGGGAGCCTGCTTCCCTCTTACTCTCTGCCTGCCTCTCTGCCTACTTGTGATATATCTTTCTCTGCCAAACAAATAAAATCTTTAAAAGATGCATATTTAAGGTAAAGCATGTCTCTATATACTTTCGGTGGATATGGTTTTTGTTTTGAATGTATGAATATAATTTAAATATTAGTAGTATTATTAACTCTCAATAAAAATTCTTAGTCCATTTTCCTAGAGTATAAAAAATGGCTTTTTGTATTTTCCTTGAATTTGGAATTCCTTTTTTCTTACTTTAGAAACTAAGACTCTTTACATTATGTTATAATTTGTTCATTCTTTTCTGAAGTCATTAGAGATTTTTGCTATAAATACCACTTTTTGTTCTATGATGAGAAGTCTAAGCTGGTGCATAATTTAATTGGCAAGGGACACATTCTTATTACATGCTTGCATTTTTTTCCATGTGCTACTTTTTGCTTTATAAGATTCCTGTGAAGAAATCTTAATGGAAGATGAAAGGGAAATGTCAAATGGAATGTCTTGATCTCCTCTGGCTATGGAAAACATTAAAAATACATAGGTCAAAGTATGTTCAGTTCCTACTCTAGCTTTATTGTTGAGTTTTTTTATTCTGTGTGCATATAGCCTTTTACCTAACAAGTGCACCATCAGATCCACAAGTGGCTCTTTATGATAATGATTCATATGCTTAGTTTTGAGAAGAGCTTAAGTCAATGATGATGTTACAGACCTAAAACTATAATAATCCAGGCATTTTAAAAAAATGTTAAATCATTTGAAGGAGGACCTAAATACAAGAAATAAAAATACAACTGGTCAGTTTTGAGATTATAGACTTTCATGAAGTAATAAAATTTTATCAAGTAGGAATTAATTAGGAGCACTTGGGTGGCACCATCAGTTAAGCATCTAACTCCTGGTATCAGCTCTGGCAATGATCTTAGGATCATGAGGTTGAGCCCCATGTCCAGCTCCATCCTCAGTGTGGAGACTGCTTGAGACTCTCTCCTTCTCCTTCTGCTCCTCCTGTTCGTGCTTTCTCTCTCTCTCTGTCTCTCTCTCAAATTAAATATATATTTTTTAAATAAATAGGAATTTATCAGAATCATAACTGTACAAAGCTTTGAATCCTTACATTCATTGTATAACATAGTGTATTGGACACTTATTTGTTTGATGCTGTGTGAGGTGTGGGAGGAGTAATGGTGAACAAGATTTTCCTGGTGGAGTTTACAGTGTGATGTAGAAAAGCAAATAGGGGAATATAATAGAGTTTTAGAGAAGTCCTAACTTTCATTTATTATAATAATCATTATTGAACCACTATATGGATGGCTATATGACAAGTTGAAGCAATCCTATTTCCTCTCTGAGGTATTTCTAATGAGAATTATTTGGGGGAAAATTCTTCTGGTTATGCAGCTTAAATATTCCCACATGGATGAATGAAAAAGTGTTCAGAGACAAAATCCACAAGCTTGCTAGAGCATCTCAGATTCTCTAAACTCCCCTTTTGATTTTAAGCCTTTAAATATCTTTTACCATGAACCTTACTAATATTTTTTTTGGGGGGGTCAGTGTGACTAATGACTATGACTGTGATTAGTCAATATAAATTATAAGCTTGCATGGTTACTCTTTTTTTTTAAGATTTTTATTTATTTATTTGACAGAGATCACAAGTAGTCAGAGAGGCAGGCAGAGAGAGAGGAGGAAGCAGGCTGCCCACTGAGCAGAGAGCCCAATGCAGTGCTCGATCCCAGGACCCTGGGACCACGACCTGAGCCAAAGGCAGAGACTTAACCCACTGAGCCACCCAGGAGCCCCTGCATGGTTACTCTTAATAACAGTGTTGATATTGTGTAATTAGGTGACTTTGCTCCACAAGCGTTAATATAGACCTTTAGATGGCAAAAAGTTGGATTCATCTTCTGTTGGAATTTTGGCAGGTGGGGGTGAGAGTGAATGAAAATAAGGAAATCAAAGGTAGCAGCAAAAGAATGAGAAACTATGGTAGATTACACCTTAATCAATGATTCTTCTGTATAAATGTATATACCTACTGTAGCCATACCTCCAGCTGCATCATTAAGCTGTCCAGAATGTCTACAGCCAGGTTAACAAACTGCCTTCTCCCCCCACACCCATCAAGGGTGTTTTCTTTGATGTTTCCTTTATTTCTTTGCTCCAGCAAAAACCTATTACTGCCCTGTGGATACAACTTCCCCTAAAGTCCCTTCACATAAATGTGTACTGTCTGAAAAGAAAGGGGGTGACTTCATCTGTTACTTTTACCACCACACATGAAGTACAGTTACTGTGACCAGAAATACAGATAAGTAACTTCGATGGAGTGCTGCATTTGTGCTAGGCACAATGAAGTCAGTGTTCTATATCCATTTCATGGATTATTTTACTTAGTGCTAAAAGCAATCCTCGAGATAGGCTCTAGTTTTATTTGCATTTTATAAATGATTAAAAAAAAAAAAGTAGGCATTGTGTGATTCCTTAACTCCAAAGTGGCCCAGCTAGAAGAGCTTTTTGTTAACTATTGACTTCTGCACCAAGAATTCCTGTGAATACAGCTTAAAATGCTGATTTATAAGAACCCATTCCTGACCTGTCTAGGACTCCTTGGGGTCGTGGGACTTGTAAACCTAAGTAAAGGATATAAACTGTGGCTGGTTCAGTTTACCAGAAATTCAAATTGAGTTTATTTGGGAATAGAGAGAAATTACTTTTCAGAAGCACACGCTATAGCAAGCTACCAGTGAGTCACCGAAGTTTCGGGGTGAGTTTTATTTACGGGCAAAAGGAATTTAGGCAGGGAAAAGCTCAGTGAGAGTTCAAGTAGTAATTTCATTGGCTTGAGGGTGAGAAGAGATTCTTGGCGAATGTTCATGGGCCAAGAGATAAGAATCGATTTTCTGTTGTTCAGGCATTTAGTGGAAATTAGTCTCTCAGTTAAGTTCCATTCTTCTGAGGGAGCATGTGTGAGATTCTCCATTTCATATTCTGTTTTCTTTTTAGATAGAAATTCCTTCATAGACCAAGAATATGAATTTTCAGGAAATTTTCTGGATGATACCATGCATCCTAATGCTTGGCAACCAATGAACTTTGTAAATGAAAAAAAAAAATAGGGTTTTAATCCATATACTCAAGAAATCTGAAATCAGGAGTCCTTACCACTATTTAGCAACATAAAATAATGCCTCCTGGGGCGCCTGGGTGGCTCAGTGGGTTAAGCCGCTGCCTTCGGCTCAGGTCATGATCTCAGGGTCCTGGGATCGAGCCCCGCATCGGGCTCTCTGCTCAGCAAGGAGCCTGCTTCCTCCTTTCTCTCTGCCTGCTTGTGATCTCTGTCTGTCAAATAAATAAATAAATAAATCTTAAAAAAAAAAAATAATGCCTCCTAATGTGAATGTCCTGGAGTCTGGGTGATTGGGTCTCAAGGAACTGAATTCTGGTATTACATGATACTTATTGATCTATATGTGAAAGATAATTGATCTAAAAACATGCTATGATGTATGTAATTTAAAAAAATTATTATTTTCCTAGTTACTATGAGATTCCTGGTCTGTTAGATATATATTCTTTTTTTCAGAATATTTAATGGCAAACTTTCTTAAGTATAATTATTAAAATTAAGTAAAATCTGAATCTGTTGTAAGTTAAATATAATATTGATTCTATACATAAGGATTATTATTGAAGTATTTTTATTGTGGTATACTTTCAATAGTGTCATCAAATTTCTCATTTGTTCCCACAATAGATGGATTTGGAGTGTTCACAAAGTGATTTTTTTTTTTCAGGTTTTCTTGCTTTCCTTTTATTTATTTATTTATTTTAAATTCAACTGAGATAACATTTACATAACAAAAATTCACCATTTTAAAGTGTAAATCCAAGGCATCTGGGAGGGTCAGTTGAGTGTCTGACTCCTGATTTTGGCTCAGATCTCAACCAGCCCAGTATTGGGCTCCATGCTCAGTGCAGAGCCTGCTTGAGATTCTCTCTCTCTCTCTGCCCCTCACCCTGCTTTCAGGCCTGTTCTCTCTCTAAAATAAATATATAAATCTTAAAAAAAATAGAGTGTACAGTTCAATTTATTTTAGTATATTCACTAAATATTCATATATATTCTCACAACATTTTCTTCCTTTCTGCCCACAAAGTGATTTTTTTAAAGACAATGCTTAATGTTTGGATGTTGAACCAGTATTTTGCAATTATATATGGTGCCATTTAGGCTATGAAAATTATACGTGACTATATTTAATTTTGTCCCTAAATTCATTTTGTGAACTTTCCATATAACATGAGCTTATGTATTTAAACATAATATTTTCTTTTTCAACACATGTTGATAAAAACATTTTAAAACAGTTTTTTTTCATTTGTTTTGTCTTTCTGATTCATGTCATTTTGATGAGTATCAGCAATTACTTTGAGCTCTGTGACACCATAATTTCCTAAAGCTATTGCAGTGATCAGGGCAAGAGCAATGCTCTATCTAATTTGTTCCTTTTACACTCTTACAGGAAGAGTAACCAGAAAACCAATTTTCTTACAACGAGGTCTAAAATAATGTTTTAAAAAATCCGAGCAAGGGCTTCTATAAATTACAAATGAACCCAAGACACAAAAACTTAAAGATCTCTAATTTCTTTCTTTGATATTATGGTTTGCTTTTTTGTTCTTTCTCAACTTCTTTGTATATTTAGCAGACAGGAGTAGTAAACTTGTTAAGTGTAAGAATACTAACAGCATTAGCAAACTTAAAAAGGAAGCCCTGGATTGTAGAGATGAGAGCATGCTGGTAGAACATAATTTGTTTTTCATTTCTGATTCACCCCATTTCTTCTTAGCCTCTTACCGGCACAGGTATAGGTTTCCCCCTTTCCCTTATGCTGAAACAAGAGAATTGAAACATCATATACCAACCATTCCTCACAGGCTTAAAGGCTTTTATTCCTTATCCTCTAGTGAGTGCTATGACAAACTATCGGAAGCTCTAGGGAAATTATCCCAGGTGGTGGCTCTAGCAAGGGAAAGGAACATTGCTCCTAAATAGTGGATTGATTCTGAATGAATGCCTTGTATTAGATGATCCCCAGTCTCAGCAGGATTTTCAAAAGAGATTATTGACTTGCTGCCCCAATGTCTCAGGCCAACAACCTGTAAATCATATGACAGAGACCAAGGGAAGTTTATCTTTTTGGACAGAAAGAAAAAGAATTCAGATTCCCGCAAAGAAGATTGAAACTCTAATTATTGATTTTTGAGAAAGACAAAATTAATAGAGGTTTCTTGCCTCCATCCAAGCAAATCTCAACTTCAGCTAGCTGAAATTTTTCCTACCTTTAAAATCTAAAATGTAACACAGGATCAGTTAGAGTTAACCCTAAAAAGTTAAACCCAGACCTGTTTTCTTTTTAATTAATTTGGTTTTGCTCATTACTAGTTACGTGTTTTGTTTTTTTATTGTTGTTTTTGTTTTTGTTTTTAAGGAAAAACATTTTTTTTTACTTATGTATATATGAGATGTTCAGGGATATTCTGCTAGTATTTTCCTGAAATCCAAATCAGTTTTATTAAAGTTTATTTTTGCTGTGGTCAATTCTCTCGTTGTTTTCAGAGGTCTTATTTAGGCATTTATAACTGAAGGGAGAGTTTACATATTATGCTGGTACCAGGTAATTTGATAACATAATCACTACTTTTGAATTGCTTTTGGTAGCTATTTGAAACTATAAATATGACAAATATTCATCTCCCTCATGGTTATGTTTGATCTTGAGAGTATTCCCCCAATGCCTCTGATTATTGCCCAAATAACAATAACCTGGGAGTTACTAACAAACATGTCTCCTCCTGTGTCCCACAGTACAAAGAGATCATTTATGAACACAACAAAATATCACTGTAAATCCTTTTGTCATTTGTGCATATGAAAAGGAAAAGGAAATCCAGAAGTAGGATCTGTGGTTAGACTGCATGTACCCATGAGGCATTTGACTTTTCTATGCCAACACAACATGCATGCCCTGTCTTCTCCATATCCAGTGATCTGGTTACAAAATGTTTCTATTTCTTCTTCTTCCTCCTTCTCTTCTAAAATATTCTAAACATTTACCTTAGCTATTGAGATACGGTTTATATGTATATTTTGAATTGATACCATGTGATATCATCTGAGATACATAGAAAGTTGAAAATTGATTTAATTTATAAATTTTTTATGTTAGCCACATTAAACATGTATGACTTATTGAGTGGTCTTTTACTTGCTAATTTTGGCAAATTATAAACAAAAACAACAAGCAGCCTTTTACCTAAGCTTTATTATTTTATATACTCCTATTATTATTTTTCTTTCTTCTAGAAGAAACAAAAAAGTGTTAATAAACATTACTAATAAACTCAAGCAGTTAAATGCATCATCTACTAAACTCATAATGCCTAATGCATTCCATTTTAGAACATACTTACCAAAGAGCCCTGTTCACTTTTATATTCCTTTATAGAATCCAGAGACTTATATAATCACAAAGCACATAATACTGCTTTAATATGCACATACATATACACTTATTATTCAAAAGTTTAGTTCAACTGTACAAAATTCCATTATTAGAACTCCCAAACAATTTTAAACTGAATTAATTGCTAACATTCAGAAATAGTTGAGTTTTACATACATTTAGATTCATCTTGTCTCAACCATGAGAAAATCTAGGCATTCTAGGCTCCTATTTGTGTGCCATTAGTGTCCTTATGCTGAATGTTAACTGCTCTCTTTGATTCACTACTATCACTTTCTGATGAAGCACCTTCATTTCTATTACCTTCCTCCCATTTCTGTCTTGGACTCAGGTTAATTTATCCTCTCATCTATTTCAGGATTCCTTTCTCAATTACCCAAGAAAAATTTCACCAAAAAGATTTTAGTTCCTCATAACGTCATTTCTTTCATTGTTTATATTAGAGGTTTGCTTTTCATTAAACCCATGGCCTGTCTGTATAAGAAAAATCTTAGATGTACAATAGCTAGCAACAAGCTTGTGAAACAGTCTCACATGAAGTAAGGATGAATTATATCCTGTGGAATTCCGGAAATGAGAAGACAGAATATATGGGAACAAAAAATATTTTCAAAATACAAGAAGGTGCGGGGCGCCTGGGTGGCTCAGTGGGTTAAAGCCTCTGCCTGCAGCTCAGGTCATCATCCCAGGGTCCTGGGATCGAGCCCCACATCGGGCTCTCTGCTCAGCAGGGAGCCTGCTTCCTCCTCTCTCTTTCTCTGTCTGCTTGTGAGCTCTGTCTGTCAAATAAATAAATAAAATCTTTTAAAAATATATAGAAAGGCGCTTATATGGGTATGTTTTAGTTAGGTTTTGTTGTACAACAAATCACCCCAAAATTTAGTGGCCTTAAACATTTTATTTAGCTCACTAAACTTTATTTAGCCAGTAGGGCTGGCTGTTCATTTGCTTTGCGGGAACTCAGCAGATCTTGGGCTCGTTCATGCAGCTTCAGCACTTATCCTTACGTTAGCAGGCTGTTGTTGGCCATGGCAACGTGGATGACTTTGTTACTTGTCTCTCAATCTCCAGCAGCCTTCTGAACATTCCGGTTCCAGAGTTCCAAGAGAAGGAACATGGGTTGCAGGGTCTCTTGAAGCCTGAAAATGGATTTCACCTCTTAATGGGAAGCAAACTGAAATTATTACAGTTATTTTTGCAATCCACTAAGTAGCTGCAAATATTTCCTTATTTACCAGAAGTGGTTCTCAACAGCAAATGTAACATCTGGGATATTCTTCTCAGATAAATTCACCAATGCATGTATGGTTAGCAACTTCCATTTTCCTTGGTAGCAAAAAAATTCTTTCGATTTTCTTAATTGTCTTCTGGAATATCAACTAATTCTCCAATTATTGTTTTCTCTTTTAAAAATTCTATCAAGTTTACTATTTCTGATAATGTAAATATGGAGACAATATAAATACATAGGATCTATTTGTCTCTTTCTCTTCTTTTTTCCTTTTTCATTATCCTTGCCTCCAGCTCATGTCTCTATCATTTCCCTTCAAGGATTGAAACTCTGCCTCTGGCATTCCTTCTGCTGCTCAAACTTAGCTTCTACCTAACAAAATGATATGCATTCTCCATGGGTTACTTCCAACTGCTCTCATGAACTCCTTAACAAACTTTTTATTCCTGTTTCCCCATCTGTTTCATTTCTACTTCACCATTGCTGACCATATTTAATGTGGTTATAACTCATTTGTGCATGTGATTTATTTCCCACATTAAATAATTCTCTGGTTCAACTTTACTTCCCCACAACAGTGAGTGTATATGAGAGTTAAGCGTAGTATTAATTCAATGAGTGAAAGACAGAATTAATGGAGCTAAGAACCCCTATCAGCCTACTTATTTTTCCCTGTACCCTGTCTACGATATACATTCTTTGAAGACAGAAACGTATTTTATTTATTGCAGTGTAAGAGAATCTACCTAGCATGCTGTTTGCTTTCTAGTAGATGTTCAGTACACATTTGTGTAACCGCTGAAGTACTCCAATCTTTCAGTTGTTGTCTATTATGAAATATAGCAAGCTGAACACCCAATTATTGATAGGCTTTTATTAGCACAAGATTGTATGGAACGAGTATCTTTATGTACTGAGAAATCTACTGTTTTCTAGGATAGACTTTCATTAGAATTTTGGCTGCCACATAACATTGTTAATTTGTATTCAAATGAAAAACATTTACAACAGATGGGTGGGGTGCAATATTGGAAGGGGTCCATATAAATAGCTGTTAAGAAAGAAGGTTCCATCATTTTCCAAACCAGTGATGTTTTTAAATTGAAAGTGGAATTCCACAATACTCCAGTTTTGCCTTAGTTTTTATTTTATCCTATGAAGAGTTCATGAATCTTGACTTTTTTCACAACTGTTTATTTCAGTTCATGTCATAATTAGATTTAAAAGCATACTTTCTACTTATTCATTCAAGAGAAATAGAACAGGATATCTTTTATGACAGTTACTAGACAAAATAAGCCAGGCTGTCATAGATGTATGGATACTATTCGAATGTTATAATTCACTCTATCCTGTTTGCTTAACTTTACTAATGAAATTAAAAATGATCATTCTTTCCTTACTTAGTGTTATAATAATTATACACACACACACACACACACACAAAGTCAGGCAAGCCAAACATCAGTTAATCTCTTTGAAAATTCCAAACTTGTATCTTCGTAGGCTAGTATGTCTCCAAATTGATCAATTATATTACTGTAGAAAACAGGTTAGGAATTTTATATACATGGCACCTATCCCCAAATATTTTCAGTATCATTATTTTAATATGAGAATACTTTCTCCTTTGTTAATACACACACACACACACACATTCAGTCACTCAGTTTGTCACAGGATGGCCAAGAAGAAAGAGTATAAGAAAGAAAAATCATAGTATCAATAAAAAATATAATATCTCAAATAATCATGCATATCTTATAAAACTTGTGTAGATGAGTATTGTCTGAAAGGAAGTTAGGTTTCTTACTTTCATATAAATGACCATTCTAGATATTACATGCAACTTAGTATCACTAATGGTTAAAGCAGTATGGATTCCTTTTTCTGGAATTAAATCAGTAAATGTTTATCAAAAGGGAACACAGAAATGTAGATGAGAAACTACTTTTTAAATTAAATGTATTTTATAATACATCTCAGCCCTAAGGGAAGTTTATGCTGTTTAAATGTTCATTTGTTACTGGATGGAAATTAAACAGTATAAAGTAGTTATACAGATATATCTGCATCTTAAAAAATCTTACATTTTTATTTCTCTTTGCACAAAAATGAAACACTTAACAATATTATTTCAACTGCTGAATTAGAGAAAATTCCAAATATTGTTTTTCTACTTTTATGCCTTATTACTGTGTTCACATGTTGTTGTTTTTTTTTAAAGATTTTATTTATTTATTTGACAGAGAGAAATCACAAGTAGGCAGAGAGGCAAGCAGAGAGAGAGGAGGAAGTAGGCTCCCCGCCAAGCAGAGAGCCTGATACGGGGCTCGATCCAAGGACCCTGGGATCATGACCTGAGCCGAAGACAGAGGCTTTAACCCACTGAGCTACCCAGGCGCCCCTCACATGTTGTTTTTGCTCATATGAAACTCAACAAACAAAACACAGAAGAGAAAGGGAGTTTACCATGTCTGTACAACTAAATTAATTTAAAGATTCCCAGAGTCTTTTCTAATAAAACATTACTGTGGCCATCCATTAGAAGTGTCAAAACACATCATTGATTTTTCTCTTCAGAAGTGATTTGTGCACAAAAATATGGATATAGACTGTACTTTTAGAATACAGAGGTTTCTAAGAAGTAATCTTCTATTCCATATTAATCTGAATTTGCAAAAGGAGAAAAACCAAAAAGCATATTCTAGAACCATGATTTGTACTTTTAAACATAAATGCCAAGAAGTTTTTGCTTGCTTGGAAACTGGCTTTCAATTTTTGAAATTAACATTTGTCTTAACATTGTGATGTCTCACAAAACTGCTCTTGTATGGTCAGCAAAAATGATCTTTTGGATAGAATAGAATCATCTCTTTCCCTGGAGAAAATGCTGTTTCAAAACAAGCACCTGATTTGTGAACAGGTTCAATGGAGAATTGACTTTTTTTGAGAATTAATTTTTTTATGCTATAGACATCTTCCAGTGTTTATGTCAGTGCTTCACTAATTGAATGTACTAATCTAGGTTTCATTTTTATTTTCTTTTTCTGTTCTATAAGAACTTTGTTTACATTTTTGTTTACCATCTATAATCATGGTTTGATTTTTATGTTTGCAGTAATATGGCTGCCATTTTTTTCTTTTTTTTTCTTTGTGTTTTCTTGTTTAATACAGGCACATGATCTCTTTTTTTTTCTATATTTTTGGATACACAGGATGATAAAGAGCATTTAATGGTATTCATAGGATACTGAAAACATGAGATTTCTGAATAACAAATGTATTATTGCCTATGTTTACTAAGTCAACATTTGAAAGGGAAAACAGCAGGGTAAATGTACTGAAAAATGAAACATATATGCCCACTGAAGAAATAATTCAAATGAGATTTGAACCTAAGTGCAGAAAAAAGTAATATACCAAAGCAGACTTTTTTTTGAAAAAAAAAAAAAACATTCTAGATGGAGTAAGAAACAGATTTATAGAGATAAACAAAAACAGGCATGTTAGGTTAAGTAGTTCTTCCATTCTCATTTATTAAATTTTTATTTCTACTGAGTTTAGAATCTTGCAGTTTGTTTTTTGATGTTCAAATGTATACATTCTTCCTAAGTATCCTATATAACTGAATACAAACTTTACTGAATGTGATCAGATAATGTGTTCTAAATATTAGCAATTTCTTCAAAAATGCTTCATCTATCTTACGATGTAGATGATTTTTCTAAATGTTTAATACATGCTTTGGGGAAAGAAGTGTTGGTTCTACATTTGTTAGGTATTCTTTGTGTCTTTTAGGTCAAGCTTATGTATAGCCACGTTTATCTTTTGAGTTTGGTGTTTTTATTTCATCTCCTTACTCTATTAACTCTCAAGAGTAGTTTTAAATCTCACAATAATGGTTTGTTAAGATTTTTATTAACCAATTGTTGTTTATGTATTATGAGAATTAAACATTATATCTTTAACATGAGGAATATACTTCATACAATTAGATGTTTATATAATTTTCTTTGGGAATACTTAGGATATCGATCTGTTTACTTCTGGACTATTGTTACCATTTTCTCATAGATTTTTTTTTCCTTCTTAGTTTGACTCTATTATGTTCTTTTTAGTTTTGTGTGTTTCTTTGAGATGCTTTTCAGTGTGAAACTTCTTAAAATGATTCTTGCTTGGTATATGTTAGAATTCTTGGATCTCAAGATTAGGGTCCTGAAAAATATTACTGTTAATTTCTTGATTATTGACACTTTATTCTTTCTTCTCCTCTCCTTCAAGATCTCTAATTCTAGTAATTGATATGCTCACTCCATCTTTCACATAGTTTATTTATCTTGTTTGCTTTCTTTTTACCTCTTTCTAATTTGCATTCTGGATGTTGAAGATAGCAACATACACTGAATGTCTGAAACTAGATAACTGAATTTGTTTATTTAAGTTAGAGAAAGCTATGCTAAATAAGCAAAATCTCATTGAGAAGAGCAAAGTGTTGAGGTTTTGGAAAGCATCTGGGAGAGATTATGTTAACTATAAAAATGCGAGGTAGGTTGCTATAAATTTAGAAGCATGCTCACTGGATTGAGTCCTCTGTAGATCTGCAGACCCTTAATCTGTGGGGTTGTCATTGATTGGCTAAATTTCAGAAGATTCATCACTGACACAAATGGGCATTGATTTATTTGAGACTTTAAAAAAAAAATTATGGGGGTGCCTGGGTGGCTTAGTGGGTTAAAGCCTCTGCCTTTGGCTGAGGTCATGATCCCAGGGTCCTGGGATTGAGCCCCACATTGGGCTCTCTGCTCAGCAGGGAGCCTGATTCCTGCTCTCTCTCTCTGCCTGCCTCTCTGCCTACGTGTGATCTCTGTCTGTCAAATAAATAAATAAAATCTTAAAATAAATAAATAAATAAAATCAATTCTGGAACTTACTTGATAGCATGACTATAAACAATCTTTTCCTAAAAGTATGAGGACATTAAAACAATCATGGCTAATTACTTCCATTATATTACCTGTGGTTTATTAATCTGCCCTCAGTTCTATCTAATCAGCTGGTTGATCTATATACATTGAGATTGATTATTACAATGATAATTTATATTCATAAGTTTGCTTCTTACTTTTTACCTGCTTTTCTTTATCATTTTAATTTTATTCTTTACACATATTATATCAGGTATTCTGCACAAATGAATCCCATTGTCTGAATTTTTCACAAGTCTGTTTACTCTGATTTTTTACTCTAAGCTTGTTTTCTTTGAAATTTTATCTAATACTTTGAAGCATATTTTGAAGTAAAGTTACATAACTTCTGAAAGTAGCCTGAAGATGACTCAGACTCAAATCACTTTAAATTCAATTGCTTATCTGAGATTTATTCTTTAGTTACACAAGAAAGCATGGATTAAGAATGCAAGCGTGACAGTGAAAAGTTGTGGTTATAAATTCTCAGATTTTTTCTGTGCCTTAACATATTTCCAGGATTTAGATAGTTGATGAGTTTATTTGTTGTAGGGTTTGTTTCTTAGACCTCCATGGATAGCTATGTAAACTTTTTAACTCTCATGATTAATAACATGGGAATCCTCTAATACTGCCCCCCCATTAGCAGACATCCATTTTATCTAATGCTTCTCTTCTTTAATGCAGCTGCCCAGAGTTTAGAAGGAACTTGCAGTGTTAAGGATGGTTTTGGTATTTTTTACCAGCCAAGAATCAATTTCACTTATTTTAGATTCTTCTCAGATTCTTTACATTTGCAACAGTTTAACAGTGGGTGTAATTGTATCCATATCTGTTTTTATATTTAAAGACTTAATTATTTGAGAGTGAGAATGGGCCGGAACACCAGTGGGGGGAGGGGTAGAGACAGAGTGGCTCAATCCTGGGACCCCAAGATCACACCCTGAGTTAAAATAGAGAGTTGGCTGCCTAACCAACTGAGATGCCCAGGCACCCCACCTTTTTCTATATTTATATCCACCTCCTTCTATAGAGATATACCAACATGAAGCTAGATATAAGCATATACATATATACATAAATATATATTTCCTATTTTTTAAATTTGTAAATACTTATATTTAAAATTTCATCTTCATTTTCAGCTGTTCTATCTCTTATCTGTTAATATTTGTTATTAGTACTATAGCACTTAATACTTAGTGACTGCCTACTATGTTCTTACTATCACATTCAATATCATTATCCCAATTTATTCATTATTATCATTCATTCATTATCTCAATTCAATTTCAATTCAAAGCAAGTCTTTGAAGAAGATACTATTATAAGCTCTATTTTTATATGAAGGGACTGAAGTTTTAGGATGTCAAAAACCCTGAAAGATCCCATATTATAACATTTTCCAAGTCAAGAGTTAAACTCAGTGTATCATGGGCCAAAATTCTAATACTTAAGAGTAATGCTTTGATTTTTAATAATATGCTATTTTAATAATTAAGTCAGTAAAGCACTTCTATAAATCTGACATAAGAAACAAAGACCATGTGTCCTGCTGACAGTTTGTTTCAGAGTGTGACTTAGGATGTTTCTCTGTACCATGGTGGTCCAAACTGTAAATGAGGAAGTAAATATGTGTACTTTCCTTCATAGGAAAATTGGGGATTTATTTGTTAATTGGCTTTGAGATCCTAGGATTAAAGGTTTAAGTATTATCTTTATTAAGGATAAAAACTAATTAAATTTTTAATCTCAAATAATCCTAGGATTAAGGGATCTCTCTTAAATGTATGTAATGGTTAATTGAGATAAACTGCTCCTCTATAGTCACACACCCCTTTCCTTTTGCCTTTCTCCTTCTATGATTCTCATTTGAGTCTGTCACTCGTCAATGGTAGAATCCTTTTCTTATTCTTTTGGTGGAGTAACGAAGTTTCCAATATTTGAATCAAAAATGACTGCAGTTTACTTTCAATGGGGACAATTTGCCTATGTCCTAAGGATCCCTAGGTAAGTCTCAGAAATCCTAGTCTAATGAGGGGTCAGATTTTGGAGGAGAAAAGCATTTGTATACCTATGTTTAAAATAATCTCCTGCATGTGTTTAGAAATTATTATTGGTATAGGGAGATCAAAACCATTTATAACAGTTCTAGAAATTCTCTGGTCTCTTTTTACACTGCTTTTTATCCCATGTGAATTTGGCTGGTGACACAAATTTGGGACTAGCCTTGGTTTACATAAATAAATTAAAATTTTCTCTGCACTAAGATTTTCCCTTTCCTCAAATCCAGCTCACCATGGAAAAGTACCCATTTCTACACAAACTATTTCACTTAAGGTATTACACAGTTTCAGTGTAGCAAAAGATCTACTAAGCAATCGGGTTTGTTTTATGCTTATGATAAAATGGACTTCCAAAATCAAAACATGCAAATATTGTCCAATTTTTGCATATATTATGATTGTACATATATTATGCAATGCAAATATTATGCAAGACTATCTATGACAAGGTATCCATAGTCAATAATACTGTAGATAGGAAAAAAACAAAAAAAACAAAAAAAACAAAAAAAAATGACCCTTGCTTCCAGTGTTCTTATCTAACTTGGAAAGTGTAAAATAAATTCTTATACAAAGTTTTTTTTTTTTTTTTTTTAAGACCATGATAACACAGTTGGAGCCTTGGAGCTTGGCGAAAAGAAACATCTCACTCTGTGATCTGTGAATACTATCTATAGAAAAAGGGAATCTGAACTTGAGATTTTAAGAATGAGGAGAATTTTTAGATACTACTGTGTTATAGTCCTGAATTAAAGGCTTCCTCTTAGAAATTAGTTTCTCCAGGGCACCTGGGTGGCTCAGTGGGTTAA